>NC_092560.1:22121048-22421048 GCF_037038585.1 Patagioenas fasciata | reverse complement strand
TACTCAGACATTTTTTTTTTTCAGGAAAAAAAATACAGTTCTAGTTTTAAAATCTGTAAAAGGTTAAAAAAAAAACAAATAAAAATAGATATGCTCCGAAGCACATTAACAGATTACAGTGATCGTGGAACATCACAAAGTAAAAACAGTCATATGAAAAACCTCTTCTTTACATAAAGAATGAGGTAGGTGGAAATCCAGCTGGAAAATGAAACAACATAAAGAATGAGGCCATACCTGTCTGTTCTTTTCTTTCTTATATTCCTCTCAGTTCATGTGATCAATGCATTTTACTGGCAAACTGCTTATTGGCCTAACTTGGGCAGTCAGCAGATAAAAAAGCAAAAAAGGCTTAGAATAAAAGTGTGTCATCAGCTGCTTCTGCTGAAGATCCTTTATGGTCTGCCTTTTAACAATAACAGTATCCTATGCAATAATGTGAAAACCAACATATTTCATCTGAAAAAGAGATAGCAAATTCTGAGAATTATTTTCACAACGTAGGGCATCAGTCACCTATTTATTGTACTGTAAAAATAGCAAGAAAAAGAAGTGTCTTACATCACCAATAAATAGATATGTAATAATTTTGGCACATGACAAAGAAACACCAACACAACTGAAAAGTTGTTATTTGGTATGAGAGGCACTGAAAACAGATCATTAAGAAATTAATAATCTGACAGGCGTTGTATAAATAACTAAAATAATACGTAAACTGTAATACACATATATAGCCTAGTTCTCTGTGAGATTTTAGGAGGCCCTGGGTAGGTAGCCTTCATAGGCAGCTTTGAAAATTTAACTCTTTGCTTCTCCTGGCTTTCTTACCCTACCTTACGTTACCTTACCTGTTTTGTACCTTTGATACAAAATGGGGATAAAGTCGCTTTATTGTACAAATGTGTAACTGCCATAAAGTTAATTGCAGCAGGAAAGGGAGACTGTTGATACCTACTTTATGAAACAGAATGTATGCGATCTAAAAATAATATGTGCTATTTGATAAATACACTTGTCTTATTAAAAAAAAAATAAATAAAAAAATAAAAAAGGTTGTGTACTACTGCTTGATTAAAAATACAAATAAAAGCACTTCTATTTCCTGTGTGCTGTGGAGATGTTTTCAAGTCACACATCATTTTAAAATCCAACAGGTAAATCATAAAGCAAAGCACAGGAAATTAATACAGAGTACAATTCAGTGTAAGGACAGCTTTGGACATCGGTGTTTTATGTGAATTCACCAAGTCCATATTCTTAGATCCCAAAAAATTAAATGATCTTAGTAAACATTTGCGACCAAGGAAATTTTTCTTTATGAACATCAATGAAGTCAGGCTTAACTCCATGGTCTATGTCAACAGATCAAAGCCACTTCTTTAACAATTCTGTTCTCACTCATTACATGGAAATCAAGGAACTCATTTGATCCTATCTAATTGAATCTTATCGAATTGTCAGCTTAGCCTACAAATCAACATGGCAGAACTTGATTCCTGAGGAAGTAGGGAAGAATATCACATGACAAAAAGATCTGGAGAATAAAGGAAGAAGAATCTAAATTCTGAAGGAAAAGTTCTGTGCTATGAAGACAGTAACTGGGATAAGTCATGCTTTTTCAGCAGATGGCTTTCTTAACTCTGGGCTGAGATAAGGAAGAAGACGGAGTCTAAGCACATGGGAAGATATGGGCTTCTCCTACCCCAGGGAAGAACCTGAGAAGTTTTAGAAGACTGTGAATAAACCAAGAATATCTTAATTTTCCTGAAGAAACTAATGCTACAAACATTTAAACAATCATTCACTCCTGACAAAATCTGTTCATTTTTTGGAATCTCTTTGAAACTGGGAAGTTACACTTTTTCCTAATTCTTTGTAAGCCTCATTATTTCCAGATACAACGTTCCCCAACGTTCCCTGCAGATTTAAGTACTACAAATTCTAATGGACTAATGAAAAGTTTTCCTTTTCTGTTTGCACAGAAACAGAAAACAGAAAACCTATTTTCCATCTTGGTCAAGGAAATTTTAAGATCCTCAGATGTGCTGTTCAAACACAGCAAACTTACTGAGTATTCCTGAGAATCCTCCTAGGATCATGTTAAAATTATAGAATAATATAATTTTTATTAGGAAATATTAAAAGTTAGTGCACTCTGAAAAGATATTTTACAGAGGTGTGCATATTAACAGCAGCAACACCAAAGATACAACTGAATTGTCACCATTAGCTTACCCAGCAGAGACAAACAACTGCCCTTAAAATCCAAGGCTTATGCAAGTATAGCAGACAGAAATAGAAGTGTGAACTAATGAAGTGGAATAATACACTTACGTCACTAACACCAAATGTCCTGTGTAAGCAGGGCATACTGCATTGTAGATGTGTTGGTGTCACTCATATACTGTTCAGTTACTACATTCAAAATAATTTCTTGTCAATTATGTCTGTTAACCAAGAGTGCCTTTTTTCTCAAATAATATGGAGTCTATGGAAGTAGCACGTTCTTCTAAGCTCCAGATTCACAAATCACTCTCTTTCACAGGCATGTTTTTTTAAGGAGCGTGACGAAAAAATTATTAATTTTTCTTTCTGAATTATACATATAAATCCCTTCCTACACTAGCAATGTGTATCATTTTAACACACTGAAATGCTGTCTTAAGCTGAAACAATTTGCAAATAAAGTTCATATTAACAAACCGAAAAAAAACTCTCTAATGGTAGTAAAACAGAGAGATACTAAGCAAATTGGGTGTGAGGCTACTGACATGCTGAAAAATGATGAAAAATAAATCAATACAGAAATACCTTTCTTTCATAGGCCAAGAATTAAAAAAAATTGAAAACATAGATATAACTGAATTATTTAAAATATCATAGGGTGCAGGTATACATTTAATTAATGTAATTTAATTAATTATTGCTAATTATTTTTTAATCTGTATTTAAATCATATGTGTACCTTTAATTCATATCACACAAGTATATACTTAATTATCTCACATAACCTACCAACACAAAACTATGAGAAACGTGTGAAATTAAACATATTTCAGAAGTACCAACTCACATTAAGCATCTTCCTAATACTGCAAGACCTTTCCTGTTATGTGTCCTTCAAGAAATGAAGTTCATACAGTATGTGTGTTTGGTGTATATTAATTACAGGAATTATTATACCCTATTTCTAAAGAATGGGTAATCTCTTATTTTAACGCAACATACTGTCATTGATGATTGCTTTTCACAGTAGTTTTTAGATGTCCTTGACATCATGTTTCCTATCCCTTATTCCAATGCATTCGATATAAATGCATCCTTGCTGCTCTTACGGTTTTCTGTTTTAACCATTTTTAGTATTATGTGCATATGCAAGTGTATAATACATTTCACACACAGTTTAACGATGCTGGGCAAGAGGCAGAAGTTTGAATATGACACTATTATACTTCTCAGTGCCAAATTTGCCTTCTCATGTAATTATGACTCTTACTCAATATTCAATAGGAGCACACACACAAAAATATGAAGAATTACTGGGTTATTTATTTAAAATTCAACCACACTTTTCTGAATTGAATCTTCAGTGTGCTTGTAAACAATGTCATTGCACCAGCTTGTTTATGTTTGCTGATAACACTAATCAAAACTTGTTTCAAAACGGCTGTGAAAGACTAGAAAAATCCTACCTCTTGTCAATTTTGTATTTTCATTGTGAAGAACACTTTTCCAAGTACATTATCATACTGTCATCCAATAAATAATGCCTCACAGATGCATTCTGTCCATTTTGGGACCACTACCTTCCAAATAGATGTCCCATTCTGTTTATAAGCGAAATAAGAAGATAAAGCAAATGTACTTAGAAATAGAGCTAATTGACTCAGTTTCAAATTTAGAACCAGTTTTAAGGTATCAAAATCTTACTCTCTCAGATTGATTTGGTAATCACTTTAGAATCAGACTAGTGTACTAGGGATGTAAATAAGTTGATTTGCATGTAATCCTTGTAAATGAAAAAGTGTCAGTATACTGCTTAGCTGTGCACTCAGATGTTGAATCATTATATAAACGCATGTGTTTTTCAATTAAATTTTGTAATATTTTACTACTAACTACCAAATAAGATGAAACTAGAATTTATAAATACATGAACTAAACAGACAACAGATGGTATTATTTGTTAGAGGACTGCAGTTATCTCCTGGGTTCACAAAGCTCCTGTGATTTTTTTGCAGATGTTTTTGTCTTGTTTTGAGATTTGTCCAACTTGGGAAATATTTTTATATGTAAAATAGAGACATGATAAAAGCAAATAACTTATTTATAATAAACAGCACTGATATGCAAAGTACCTGATTATTAAATAGGAAGTTACTCAATGTTTATAACAATTTAATTCAAACAGTTATTTAGGGAACTCTCCTTAGGAAAACACCTTCCACTGTCAAGTTGCTATTATCTGCAATTTGTAAATTACTCAGATTTATCCAGATGTAATTTTTTTGAGTGTTGCTGAGTAATTTTCATGTATTAAACAGACAAAGAAATACACACAGACACATGCCCACTCTAGCTCTTGATCCTTAAATGAACCAATATAGTATCAGCCTATTCTGTTTTCAGAGGGATCATTCTCATGGTCTATCACCAATACTCCAAAAGCCATATTAGCAGCACTAATGAAGTCTAACCACTTTCCACTAAATACAATTCCAGTATTTCCTCTCTTGGTTAGTCCTTTGTTTATTTGTCTAGACAGTAGAGTCACACGATTTGTCATTCTTATGAGAAGGAAATGTCATGGCTACCTAGGTGTCTCAGCAGAAGAAAATATTAATAACAGTCAGGCTTTGTTATCTTTTTGTCTCAAAGCATTTTCCAAATAAGTGCAAACAGATATATATATATACATGCATACATGTGCCAGCATACACAGATGTGCCAGGGGAGGTTTAGTCTGGATATTAGGAAAACGTTCTTCACCCAGAGGTTGGTGGAGCACTGGAACAGGTTCCCCAGGAAGGTGTCACAGCCCCAAGCCTGACAGTGTTTGAGAAGCGATTGTTTGACGCCCTCAGACACAGGGTGTAGATTTTGGATTTGTCATATGCAGGGACAGGAGTTGGACTCTATGATCCTTTTAGGTCCCTTCCAACTCACGACATTCTATGATTCTACAATATAGAGAAAATGCACACAAAAACTTTTCTGCAGAAACAGAAGAATGCTTAGCATTTTGTCAGGAAAAATATATTTATATAACTGAACTGTGCATTTAATTTTAACTATGCCTTTGTTTTACCAGTGAATAGACAAGTAGATTCTGGTTTTACTATGCTTAGATAATGCTACTTGAGTCCAGAAGGGATTGCTGGGATTACTATCTCTTCTGTGAGAAAGGGTTTCAGACTCTGAAGTTGAACTGAATGCTGAAAAGGTGCTCAATATTGTCTAGTTCTCAAATGACCATATTAGTCAGCTGAAATATTTCTGGTTTTATACATGTCCAAACTGTTTGTTACAGGATATTCAGCCTGTGTAGAAGAGATCTTGTGTATTTTTATGGGCAGGAATCTACCTCTCTGTATTGGTCTACATATAGGTTGGTTTATACATTCATTTTCATCTTTGATGGTAGTTCTCCCTTTGTTTTGCAGAAATTCTTTCTCATAAGAACACCAATACTGAAAAGATCTACAACAGCATTAAACTCGTTAATGATTTTATTAATTCAGTTAGTCAGCAGGTACAATTCATCAGTTGTGCATACCTTTGTGCTCTATTTTTTTCTAAATGCATCTTCTCTGGAATTTAAATTATGATGAAAAAGTGGCTGACTAATGTGAATTTCTCAATTTATTCATGTTCAATAAAAAGCTATTCATCAGCTTAAACTCAGCTGTGAGTTCAGATCAAATTTAAACCACCTGGGAGTAAACAAAATTGCTCTTCTTCCCTGACACATCAGCTGTGGATAAAAATAACAAGCACATTTCCAAGGAGCTCAAGATTCTGAAACCTCTGTTTCTACCAACAGATTTTACTGAAATTATTTAACGACTAGAAGGAAGCACCCTGGGTGCATTTTAGTTTCAATATTTTGATCAGTGATCAAAGAGAACAGAAAGAAAAAAAGTGATAAAATATTATTTGAAGGTTGTAAATAGGCTTTTCCTTTCACTAGCATCAGTATTAATTAAAAATTCATTGCAAACACATTTTAGATTATATTGTCACATTTGCTTCCCAATTTTTCAGTAGCTTCATTGTCT
This sequence comes from Patagioenas fasciata, assembly GCF_037038585.1. Classification (NCBI taxonomy): domain Eukaryota; kingdom Metazoa; phylum Chordata; class Aves; order Columbiformes; family Columbidae; genus Patagioenas; species Patagioenas fasciata. Next base: position 22,414,767 of record NC_092560.1, on the reverse strand, counting down.
TATCTTTTCTATTTTCCTTCCCTTTACAGGCCATGTCCAAAGACACTGGAAAAAAAAGATGAAGCTATTTAAGAAGCCACTTGGACTGTGCGTCCTTGGCTATAAATGAATATTTTAAAATAATGTCTAGCTAAATTAAATCCTCTTTTGCCTGAATTCTGTTTAATTCTGACAAGACAATTCTGTTTAAAACCCTAGCAAAAGGTTCTAGTTAATCATAAAGACCCTGGGATGGGGACAGCCAACTCTCAGGACTCTTTCCAGGAGTTAAGCTCTCTATGCTCAAAGCAACCTCTGATACAGTGCAAGGCTCCAAAATGAATTCTTGGCTGCTGGGGAATTGCTATGTGTGAAAGAGGTCACACGTGTGAAAGAGGTCAGAGGTGCTCCCTCACCACTTACGAGCTGCTTTCACACTCAGATCTTTATTCTTGGTCCTTGCCTGAGCTATATTGCACATGTGCCTGATCACACGCTCTGTGAATCTCTGACCTTGGCTTTACATGCATTGCCCTTCTGTCACCCATTGCTCCTGGTCTGTCTTCCTTTCCACAGCAGACATTCTTACTGCTCATGTATTTACTTAAATTGTAGATTGTCGAATTACAGTTAATGTATGTTTAGACAAAATATGGTAATTATTACATTTATTTTTGGCACAGAGGGGGAACTTATGCACTGAGAATCATTCCAGCTCATCTGTTATAAATAATTGATTTTGTAAGTTTCATTAAAGTCCCTATCTAAGCTGTTAGCACATGAACTGCTGCTAAACGTGGAGGAACTGCAGTAAACTTTCCTACATAACAAGACTGCTTACATGACCAAGGTGTCAAGTAATATCTTTTTTTTATTTAGAAGGCTGTATCTGGCTCAGAGTTGCAGTCAAATAACATTTTTCTTTGCTTTGTAGTCATCCTCTTTTGTCAGAAACACAATACACTGCACTGCATAGCAAAAGATGGACCAACAATTGTGTCAGCTGTAGCCTCTGTCTCAAACAGGATAGTGACACAAGAAAGGAACAAGATTATATGAAAGTTGATATGAAATGGAGTCTTCCTTTATTTTTTTTTTTTTAACTTTTATAAAACCCTCCTGCTTAGAAACTCTTGGAACAAAAAATCAACAGATGACAGTTTTGGTATTAGTGAGATAGGTATTTCTAGTAGTGTTCATATTACTGCAGCTCTTAAGGACCCTAGTGAAGATTACAAATCAATAATCACTAATTAAATGCTCAGAGACAATGACTCTTATACCACAAAAAAGAAATGAAAGACTGGAAGGGAAAGAGCAGCAGAGAAAAATGCAGCAACCTTGCAGCAACCTGTCACTTACCTATCAGGTAAATGGCAATGCTAGGATCAGAATTCTTGTGATGTTAAGTATAGCTGGTCAAGAATTTAGATAAAACATTTTCTTTTATCCAGAAATGCTCAGTGTCACTGAAAATGAGATCTTTATCAGAAACAGAAGTTTCACAGATAGTGAAATGGAAAAAATCTCTGACAGTTTCATGGTACTACTGCAGCCAAAGAAAGAAAGCCAACTGCCCATTGTAGGCATGAGGTAGTTCAGTGACTAATGCCTTCCTCATTTCTAAGATAGCTTTTTGTTTTTGCCCCAGGTGAGCAACCTGAATTTTGATTACCTGTATCTCAGTGGCTGTTCAGGTCTACTATCAGCAGAAATTTTCTGAAATATCACAGCAAATTATGTTTATCAGAAATTAGATAAGGATACACAGTAAATTAGATATATATATTCTGCTAATTAAAACTGTAACATCTAATATGACAATAACACTTATTCAATATAGTAGTAAGTGCTTCCAGTTGAGTAAACAGAAGGAGCTTTTGGGATAAAATTACATTGGTTTTCTGAAATCAAGTAACAAAATCATGTATGGTATTCATAATAATGTCTGCATATGTGTGTATATATATATATATAGAGAGAGAGAGATGCATTGGTGTCATTTTACTAACTGAACTTAGAAGAATTTTTAGCAATTACTTTATGCTACACCATTTATTCTGCCTATTTACTTGGGTGTTTTTAAGACAAAATTAAATAGAAACCTAAATATTTATTAAGGTCTGTAAATCTTAATGATCTTAAAAGGAGTAAATTCTTTAATACATTTAACTCCCTTAAGCTCAGAAAGTCAGAAAAACACACTAATTTTATACATATATTTTTAAGCTGAAGAATAACATTTTTTCTGCAGCTATCTGCAAAAGAATTGCTAGCACCTGTGTGGGTTTTTGTTGGAGTTTACATAAACATGAAGGTAAACCTGCCATTTCTATATCTGATATTGATGTCAATTAAGTCAACAGTAAAATATTTCTTAGCTTTCTCAGGAATTACTGAAGTTAGTCATATGTGCATTTGATATTGAAAAGCTGGTTTACTAGATAGCACACACTCTGTCAGCATCAACCTTCTTCCCAGTGAAGACCAAATTGAAGAATCACTGCATCATCCATCAGCTATTTCTTGCTCTCCTCTTCTGTTAAGAATGAAAAACAAAAGACAAGAAGGTAACACATTTAAGAACATTTACAGAGAAGCTGGGTGATTCACTGAAAGGTATGATTTATTTCCTGGAAGAAAGGAGTTGTGAGGGCTTCAGTGCAAGGAGATTTTCAAGGACAATGTTAACACATTTCTGGTGGCATTCAATCTATTTGATCAAATAGTTACTCCCATGTGATCACTTGATCTTGAAAATGCTTTGCTTTGGTCAAATGGCGATAGGTATTTGAGATTTCATAGGTAATTTCCTAATGGAGGTTATCTTCAGTTATGTTTCCTCAGTATATATATTTTGATAAGTACTGGTGTACGCTAGAGTTAAGGAATGAAATACTGAGTTATGTTCTGATTACATTTTTTCTAACTATTATAAATCCTTATGTTTTCAAGTAATGAGCTTGACTAAGCATTAATTCAAATGATTTCTTATTGAGTCTCCCTTTAGCCCTATTTTTCACTATTTTGTCAAAAAATATTATACTGCCAACTCATGTTTGACTTACAGCCTGATTTATTTATCCTTTAAATGCATCTATTTATAGGTGAAGTCATGGCTTAAGACAACCAGTAGCCTGCACAGCATATATCGAGTTTAATAGGCAGCTCTATCCTCTCTTCCGCTTCAATGGATGTAACTAAAAATCATTATGGTTTTGGACTTTATAAATACAACACACTTCAGGAGGTAAGCAGATATGCTTTCCCTCAAATCCATCATTCTGAAAATGCATATACCGATTATGTGAAAACTTAATAGTCTAACTTGCATTACATCATGTCCCCAAAAAGAGATGCCATAAAGCAGAAATAGCCTGAAATAGAAATGTAGACTTCAGCTGTCTTAGCAATAGATATATAAAATTTACAGAATTCATTAAAAATGCATAGTAGGGAGAGCTTAAATATTTACAATAATAAATTTGTCTTCCTTCAATTTTTAATTATTTATCCATTTGTTTGCTGCTCCTGTGGATGTGTATTCATAAAGAACAACAAGTGCAATCATATTACTTTTCTGTCCCGTGATACTAGAGTTACATATTGATTTATTTATAAAATCAAATTAATACTTTAATTAAAAGTTTATTTGTTTAAATCACAAAACATACCAATGTTTCAGTTTATGAACTTCTAAGTACAAATTCATGAGAATATTCTTGTGAAAAAAATAATGTCTCTACTTCTATTACCTCTTCCATTATCTAATGGAAATGTGTTACTGTCAGGGAGGAGCAAGCATTGCTGCTCCGTAAAGACAGGAAATGGAATGGGTATTTCTGATACACAACTGCCTAATCTGAACAAATCAAGGTAATCAGCTATGTCATTCTGATTTATTGTCTCAGAGCAGGAAGGTGCCATGCATATGCTCTTCTCAGAGTAAAATGTGGGTGTAGAATAAAGTTCTTTTCTGTTACATGCTGCACTGCCAAGATAGGTGCCCCTTAATTCTCCTTTCTCCAAAACCTCTGTCTCTGACTTATAGGCATGAAAGAGCCAAAAGGATGTTGGTGCTTTGGCGTACATGAAAAGAGAGTAATCTGGAGAAAGATGCTGGAAGAATCAAGAGAACTGCAGATGTTCACTGGAGACACACCCAGTTAGGAAAACTGCCAAGGACAAGCTTTAAAGGGATACATATTTTTAAGCAGGTGGATTGCTTCTTAATCCTGTCTCTAACGTGTACACTATATGCCTTCTGTCTATACAGTGACAGCAAAAAAAAAAAGAAAAAAAGAAAGAAAAAAAAAATCTACAAATCAGTAAGTTGATAAAGAAAACTTGATTGGGATTGTAATTGTATTCAGATGGATAAATTTCCTTCCACCCCACCAACAGGGAATATCATTTGCTGGTTCCAGAAATCTTAAAATCAAAATAGGGTTTTATTTCAGAGAATATATTAGTTAGAGAAAGCCATATCTTGCTACCTACTGTCAGCTTTAGGGTAGTTGTCTGGAAGAGATGGAATATTCTACAAAATATAATGACACATGCTGTTCCATTTACATCCTGTTGTCTTGGTAGTGCAAGTCTATTGTTGTCTACCCATAAGTAACTGTATTTGCTTTTTACCTGCAGTGCATTTGATTAATAAGCTTCTTTTTAACATCTTTTGTAGATGAAAACATAAATTTTCATCTGAATTTTGTGGTTTGTGTAACTATAAACATGTAAAACCTTCAAGCTGGAAAAGCTGGAACTACAGAATAATAAAAATTACCACTTGATATCACTCCAATTAGTACTTTTATATCGAGAATAAAAAGTCTGCTTTCAGTGAAGTAGGCATGTTTCTACTTAACTTCAAAGGGTAAACTCCCTTAAGCTTCATCCATCTTACATCCATAATATATTCAACAGAATATACCCATACAGGTGATCTGATGTCCACTACAAAGGCAAAGCATGCACTTAATGGAATGACTGGGCTATTTCATAACACTGCTCACACAGGAAGATCACTTAATTTATTATTGAGTACAGCCCCTGCTGTGTTATACTTTAAATATAAGACTGCAATGATCATTTACTTCTGCCTCTGAGGATGCTTCTCTGTTAACCAAAATGCATTCTAGTATGGAGAGTTAGTTATAAAAAGAAAATAAAATATCTGATCTTTTTTCCCTAATGATATGTTTCTAAAAACCTTGAAGCCTTATGTGTGCTTATATAGTCATTCTCCTTCCATTGAATATTCTAAACTATATTTTAGATTTCCAAGCTATACACACACAAGTATTATAGAAGTATATTTGTTGCATGTGTTTCATCAAGTACTTCACTATGACTTTTGTAAAATAAAGTATATATCAAAATAAAGTAGAACACTACCTTTTAGGCATAATGGCCTTTCACACTTAACGTGGATTTACTGTTCACCACTTATTTACCAGTAAACACGTATTTATAGTCTTTTGTGCTCTGACTACTGCTATTAGTCCTGGCAGTGGACCTTCCTACTTTTCTCTGCATCTTGGCAGCTTCCTTGCTGTAGTAGTAATCTTTCGGGTGTGCTGTTTCTTGGGTTGTGTGGTGAACCAATCAAGGCACTGATTCTGATCAAGAACAGTCTGACAAAAAGAAGAAAGGAAAGGCTAAAATGCTTCATCTGATTCTGTCACTGAAAGAAATGCTTTACCGGCCTGAATTAAATAACCTGGTTAGTGCTAATTTGCTGCACATTTTCTGGTTTTGGTTGAGGATAACTGAATAAAACACCTGTTGATTCCTGGAACAGCAGAAGACATTGAAGCTTAGCAGAGTTAAATAACCATGGACAGATAAGTCACTGTAAACAGCTTCATTTAGAGACGAAATTGAAATAAATGTAGAAATGAAAAAATATCCTCTGCACAGTAATGTAAACCATAAAAAGCACATTATTTTTTATAGAGCTTTATGATTCTTTTTCATACTGACTACAAAATCTGTCAAAAGTACCCATAAAACTAAACTACAAACTGCTTGTTATTTTTCCACCTATTTCTTGGAAATTCAACTTGTTACTAACTTCAGTTATATTGGATGTGTTCCTGTATCGGTGGAAGATAACATTAAACAAAGATCTTTCTTGGAAGAAAATAAGGAACAGTGATATTATTTTAATGATGTGTCTCTAGTAAGTAATTGTTGCTATTGTTCGTTCCCTGGGGACTGTGGCTCCATGTTTTGTTTAAACCCCTCTGTGAGTAGGTTCCTGCTGAAAGAAGTGGTCTTGGCCTTCTATCCTAGTTATTTGTTATCATTACTGTCTTAGTTTCTGTGCAGTGAGTTTATCTGACTGAAATCTTCTTTTGTTGTTGCTACTACTGCCAACAGTAGGAAAATAGTTGGAATATGGAGCAGAACCAGAAATGCAGAGTAATATCTTCAACTGTTATTTGTGACAGCTTCCAGAGGCAGAACAGCTAAAACTTAAACCTGAATATTTGTATGAAATTTCACGTTATATATGTATATATATATAAGTATATATATATATATATATATATATACACATGCACATATATGCATATATTTTCTATGCAGATGGTTACATACAGGTATGTTTGTTAGAATATACCTATTCAGCTTAGACTACACAAATGAGATTTGAGCTTTGCTCGGTATATACCAAATTTTATAGTGAAAGTAATCCAGATACATCACCTTTTAATTTAAACATCAAAACTTAATGAAGAACAGAGCTAAAGAAACAGATTCAGTACAGTTCGATTTTATATAACTCAGATCAATCTGAAATCCCATTAAACAAAGAAATGCTAAAAAAATTTAAAAGCTTCAAAGGTTAAAATCTTCATAAGTGTTTAGTGAAGTTTAGCATGAATAATACTTTTTATACATTGCCATAAATCTTAAAAAACCCGCAGTGAAAAGGTCTTAATTTGCAGACTATCAGGGAGGTTGAAGACAACTAATTTCAGAGTCACCTTCTGTATATTTAATGAGAAGTTAAGGGACATTTCAGTTTTATATTTCTTTCCTGAGAGTTTCCTCTTTTTATTTTCTACTTGTATTTAACTTTACTATTCCCCATGCTGTTCAAGATAAAATTCTATTCCAAATGACTAAAGAGACTTCTGGAATATTCTTAATTAAAACTTAAGGCATGTAAAACACACTATTTTACTGTTCCACACTTCAGCTCATGCAGAAAAAAAACCCTTATTTGCTTTGTAATTTGTATTGTTTATCACATCAAGCAACCTATACTACTTATGTCTTACTACCTCAAATACCTCCAACTATCTTCTCATCTCTACAAGTCTAGCACAATAGCCAAACAATGCTCTTGGAACATCTGGCATTTCAAGTTTTACTTTTCAGTATTTCAGAAATAGTGAAGAAGTCACATTTAATATTTTATATCTTGTTAATGAGATACAAAAGATACAATGTAAATTCAGCAGAGTAGTGAAAGAAATGCCAGAAGTGAGTCCACGTTTCTGAAATTTTATAGTAGAATATTAATTGGAGACACTAAGTTGTAGATGAGCTAGTTGGGATTTTACTCTATGCATAGTAAAACATCTGCAGGGTTGTTTAACCTTGTTGGAAAGTGTTTCTTTGATGTGTGTTGCAAATTTTCGTCTCATGGCCATTCGTATTTCCACCACCTCAAGACAGATTAATACTATTTACCCTAACTAACCAACTTATTAACCTGACTAACCAACTCAGTGACTTAAACTAAAACCCACTAACTTTATAAATGCACCATTTGTCACTTTTCCCACAACTTTTCAGATAAAACAGCTGCTGCTCAACAACTTGTCAAGTAGTGTTTAACAGAGAATAATTAGATTCTTAATAGAGTCAGATTAAAAACTAATCACTAATGTCTAAATATGAGATACAACATGCAACAGCCACACACTGTGTAGAGTCTGTAACCTTGTTAGGCATTAGTGTCAGTCAGACAATTTCAGTTTCAAACCTTGAATTCTAAAACCAAAATGAAACCAGACATATATATATATATATATGTATGTATGTATGTACGTATGTGTATGTGTTCACATATTTATATTTATATTTATATTTATATTTATATTTATATTTATATTTATATTTATATTTATATTTATATTTATATTTATATTTATATTTATATTCATGTTTATACAATGGAAATGTTAATTTTTGTATCTATTAAAAATATTTTTTTAATTACTTGGAAATAATATGCCAATCTAAACTACATTCTGCAATTACATCTCTGTTTTTACCTTCTCTGAGGAAAAGAGGGATGAATACTTAAAAGATAAGAAAAAGTTATTTACAAGTATTTTCAACATACCAGAAACTTAAAAGCAGCAGTATTATACACAGCAGGTTTCAAACTAGAAATATACCAACCTCTGCTTTATGTCATTATGTCATCAAAATAACATGTTATTATTTTATCTTTCTTATGAGAAAAGTTAAGTCAGAATTAAACATTTCCATACTAACATGGCAAGTAGGGCTCCGGTGACTTGGGGAAATAACAATGAGTAGGTTTGAACGACAGCAATTAATCAGTGTTTGGTCTTCTTTACCATAAAGATAGTAATTAAGCAATTATTATCCCCTCAAATGTAGCCATACATGTTAACTGAGTTTGGCAAGAGAGTAAGACTCATTGAACTAAAGCTGTGGATGAGACTAAATTATATCTGGCCACATCAACCATGTTTTCTGCTTGGTATCTTGAGCAAGTAGGGTTGAAAGGAGATTCTAATCATTCAGTATCATTAAGGACATGTAAACTAAGAAAACAGAGCAAATAAGAAAAAATAAACAGAGAAAACATTTCTGAAGAAAAGCACATTAGAAAAGGATGTGGAAGCACTGGTAGATGAAAAACTGGATATTGAGCTGGCAATGTGTTCTTGCAGCCCAGAAGGTTAGTCATATCTTGGCTGCATCAAAAGGAGCATGGGCAGAAGGTCAAGGGAGGTGATTCTGTCTTTCTGCTTCACTCTTATGAGATCTCACTTGGAGTCCTGCATCCAGTTCTGGGGGCATCAGTGCAGTATAGACATGGACCTGTTGGAGAGGTCCAGAGGAGGCCACAAAAATAATTAGAGGGCTGGAACACCTCTCCTATGAGGACAGGTTGAGGGAGTTGGGGTTGCTCAGCTTGAAGAAGAGAAGGCTCTGGGGAGACCTTAGTGGAGCCTTTTAGTACCTAAAGGGGCACAAAAAAGAGACGGGGACAGACTTTTTAGCAGGGCCTGTTACAAGAGGACAAGCGACAATAGTCTTAAACTAAAAAAAGGGAGATTCAGGCTAGACGTGGAGAAGAAATGTTTTACAATGAGGGTGGTGAACCACTGGAACAGGTTGCTCAGAGAGCTGGTAGATGCCCCATGCCTGGAAAGATTCAAGGCCAGGCTAAACTGAGCTCTGAGCAACTTGATCTAGATGAAGATGTCCCTGCTTATTGCAGGGCAGTTGGACCAGATGACCTTTGAAGGTCCCTTCCAACCCAAACTATTCTATGATTCTATAACAGTGTTATGATACAAGACCTAGACACCTAAAAAACTTGTCTTCTGAAACCACTTATCAGTTAAAGAATCTAGCTAGGTTATTTCATGAAAGAGCAGCATTTTTCATGAAGAGTGATACGATTATCGCAAAATTCCATTTACTTTTTCCTATGCTTTATAATTGAATTTCAGAAAAAATCAGCTACATGGATAGTTACTGTATAACTTAAATGTGAACTGTGTAATTAGAGCACTTCAATGACAATTTCTGTGTATTTTACATGACAAAAATATTTTAAATGTACTTTTATTGTTCTTTATTTTTTCTTAATTTGCACATACAAACCAGATTTTGACACTTCAAACTTAGCATTAACCAACTGGTATTTTTATAGAATATGGTATAATAAACACGAGAAAGAATGTTGCAATAAAGATTGAAGCACATATTAAAGATTCTTCCTGAGCTGAAATTGTTTTATTCTATTTTGATTCTTCACGAAGTTTTAATAAAATTTCAAAAGAATATCTAAGGAAGTATAGAAAATAGCTGATCACATTACTATAACACTTGTAATTTGGTTTATCAGGAAGTAAACTGTGTGATAGATGAAAATCAAGGTCATTCTTACACAGAACATCTATCATCTAAGAGCTTACACTGGTAAACCAAGTTAATACTAACACACACCAGATTTCTTTATTCTTTTTTAATATTGTTTATCCAGAAAAGCAGATTTTGAGTTCATAAATAACATCTTAGTTCAAAATCACCAAGTGCCATAAAAGCACAAATAGAAACTACTTAGCTGCCAGGTCATTAATTATTCTATAAAAATGTAATTTCTTTAAAGATAAGATCATCTGTCTTTCAGACAATAAGCATTGCCACAACATATACAGAATTGATTCATTTGGCACATTTGTTTTCTGGAGAAGGTGACTGGTTTAATAAGGGATGAGATTTTAATAGGACTTCAATTAATGCAATTAAATAATTACCCCTTAACCCTCAGCCATATAAATTAAAACTCACACATACTCCCATCCTTCATAAAGCAAGAAAACAAGGCAGGACAAGGGATATAAGAAATGCTAACACCATTTCATAATAGATAACCTTCTGAAGTTTACCTAGTTGTTCAAAAGGGGCTACTCTTCTTGGAGTATATAAGTTCAGAAGACATGCCGAGGGTGCTGGGTTTTACCTGTCTCATGCAACAAGTTCCCAGAACTCCCAACCAGGTCTTGCAACGGTGACAGAGAGTTTGAAGACCTTTTCAGGATATGTCACAATTGTCCTCCTGATTGGTCGTTATATGAGTTTTGGTTATCAGTTAAGGAGTTGTCGCAACATGAGCTGCAACAAGATATCATGGGTTTCAGTAGTTTTGTGAATATCCATGAAAATTGATCTATGCTATTGCAACTCGGACAATTTTAAATTCCCTGAGGCAAAACTGGATATCATAGCCTATATCTTATTTCTACCATGTCAATACATCGATCATGAGACTATCAGGTAGAGGGATTGTAACAGCACTATTCTAAATTGAATTCTCCATGGGGCACAGCCAGATTATGTTCCTAGAAGTTAGCTGGCAGATTAAGCTCTAGGAGTGGAATAGATAAGAAAATATTTACTTTGACAGTTTGGATGAGATTTTGAGTACAAAGTAAATGTCTATGTGCTCAGGACAGATGAAGATGTAATGTTTTGCAGAAACATTTGTGCACAAGCTTACTATGAAACATTTAGGAAACTAACAGATTCCATTTGCAAAACTCATGTGCTGTGGCCTTCAAAACTATGCAGGTCCTATTTGCAGCTGCGTACAAGTTCTGAGGATTTAGACTTTGGATTTGGGCTTTTGTCATGGTCAGTGGGTGTGAAGTTCTGTACATGCAGCACAGAAAGTCAGATTCTCATGTGTCTAAGTCTGAGGTTAACAAGCTGCATCCTGTTCAGTGAATCAGCAGTAATCAGTTTGAATGCATACAGAATTTATCAATGTTCCACAATGACAAGTCTTCTATATTAAAGTAACATTTCTTCAGACTATCTCTGAAATACAAAGAAAATACATTTACCAGAAAATTATGTGCTGTTATAGGGGCCTGGTGTCATATGCCTAAATCACTGTTAAGGGACTTGCCATGAACTTCCAGACCATGCACATTTAGTATTACAGATGATCAAGAGACAGCACTATTTTTACTATGTCTTTAACTAATTAAAAAAAAAAAAAAAAAAAGAAAGGCCCATTCTATCAAGAAAATAGAACACAGGTTTAATAATACTTCTGTCTACGATTTCACAACCAGTATATAGTTGAATTATCATACAATTTAGAACACTGAAAACTTTATTCTAATGACAAATGTGCACCAATTTCTAAGTTATTAAGCAAAATCAAAAATAATGTTTCATCTTTGTATAGATTAAAAAGTTTAAACCAGATGCATATTAAGTACAACCACACACAAAACCAGACCACCAGGAAAGATTCTGCAGTGCATGTGGTAGGCTAAATTTGGCATGAACCCTAAACTAGTTTATGTGCTGTACCACAGCCATTCCCATTTTGAGTTAAATATATGACTTTTCAATTGAACTGGCATTTCTTTTTTTCTGACTATTTGATTAATTTCACAAATAATTTATCAAGCTTTATTTTCGTTGCATTTAATATGGATTTTATGGAAAGAATATAGGTTTGTTGCCTTTATAAAAGACACTACAGCACTTACTTGACCTTTTACTTGATAACTGCAGTATGTATAATGATTATCCGTCGGAGAAAAATGGCTGCTACTCACAGGTATAAATTATTCCTTATTAGTTTACTACTCCATAGGTTGAAACGGTAACACTATAGAAATTAGTAGCATTTTTGTTTTGAGAAAGAAACTTTGGAGTGAATATTTCGGATACTCTCAGACTTGGAGTATTCAGTGTGATAACTGCTATTCATTGTAAAGTATTTTTAGAAGTATTGCTGTTTCATTACGGAAGAGAAAACACCTTATTCGACAGCACAGTAGTATGTAGATGTGTCAGGTTTCTTGATACTGGCTTACAAAACACATTTTTAGAGTACAGGTAATTACATATTTTCTTTTCTAATAATAAGTTTCTTTTTTTCTTCTATTTTCTTTTCTAATAATAAGTTCTGGAACAGTGGCACATTTAAAAGGCCACAATTCTCAGATCTCTTACAGTAGAAAAAATGCCACTGTTCTTTAATAAGATGAAATATAAAATCTGCAATATCGCTGAACTAGTCAAAATTGTCAAAATACTTTGTAATAAATTTATTTCTTCTACATCTCTTTTTCAACTGAAGTTCAAAATGATGTAAGGATATCCTACATATGCTGTATTTTCCTGAAACTGTTACTAAGGGTTATAAAAACTTCTTTCCTAAAGAAGGTGGCAAATGCATATTATGCAATGGATTAAGTGCAAGGTTTAAATTAGATTAAATTACCACAAAATATGTAACTCATTGTTATTTTTATCTCTTTTGAATAAGATAGTATTAATTCTGCAGTCCTTCTGATATATTATGCTTAACCTATGCACCATACATAAAATGCTGGCACAGGTTGCCCAGAGAGGTGGTAGATGCCATATCCCTTGGAACATTCCAAGGCCAGGCTGGATGGGGCTCTGAGCAGCCCAGTCTAGTTGAAAATGACCCTGCTCATTGCAGGGGGTTTGGACTAGATGACCTTTGAAGGTCCATTCCAACCCAAACTATTCCATGATTTACGGCCAACAATTCCTGTTCATGGGACAGGCTTCAGAGAGATTTTTCCTTTCACTCTATTAGCTTTAAACACTAAAGGGTTCAGTGATTTAAAAGTAGTGAGAAGGCTAGAAATTTTTATCAGAAGGAATGTCAGTTTCAGTAAGAAAAATTAAGTCAGCTATCTTGTTTTAGTGAAGAGAAAATGAACTGGGTCTAGTTTAATCTGTACCAGATGGCTAGTATGTGATTTGTACTACAAAAACAGGCAACATAAAGTATATTTTAGTTTCAGTTATTCTAATTATTTCTAGGTTTTTCTGATGCTTTAAAAAAGCTAACAATTCTGCTCAGTGTGAAGCTCCTCTTCCAAAGTATAGGTGGTCAAATGAAATCAAACTTCCAAATTGGCAGTGATACATAATTAATTATTATCTTTTGTAAGTTTCAAAAATCAGCATAATCTTCAAGGAAAATCTTGCCTGTAGTGTATAATTTATTTTTCTTTTTTCCTTTTTTTTTTTTTTTTGGGGGGGGGTGGGGGAGGGGTGCAGTGTGTTTTAATCATGGCTAAAAGGAGCTTCCCAGTTTGTACAGGTGGAGTTGAGTTGAATTAGTTAACAAAATCTAAAGGAGGTTATGAAGATGCAGTACTACTACAAGCACATGTTTAGGCTGAAATAGAATTGTTTTTTTTGTTACTACCTCTAATGGACTTTGTATGTATCTCTTAATGTAATAATAATTTAATTTCTCTTCCATTATCCTCAGAGGTTGAGATTTTTCCCTGGTTAGATTAAAAAAAAAAAATACTAGAAGTAAATTCTGTCAATAGTTAAAACAAGCATTGTGGTGTCATTTTTCCTCCTTCCTTTTACTTGGCTTAGATAATTAAACATCTTGCAGATAGCTACTCTTGCAGGCATGTCAACTGAAGTCAACAAAAATGATCAGATTTGCAAATTACTTTGACAGGAGTTTTGATTGTTTTACAAAAAAAAAAAAAGGCAACAAAAACTTTTAATCTACCAGTGTTTGTTTAACATTTTACTACTATAAAGGATGAAAAACTGGAACATTTTAATCAGGATTTTATTTAGGAATAAAATGTTGTTGAGCTTTTACCTCTAGCACTAGGTTTTGTTGGAGTTGATATAGGTTCACAGAGGCTCTTTAGCTGAATAGAAACCTTAGGAACATTTTGGTAGTCCAAATATTATCTAATCAGCATATCTCATTAGTTAAAACTCTTGTTTTGGTAGCTGGCATTCAAACAAAACACATTTTGAACTGATCTTTTAATTGGATTTTTAATTCATAATTTATTAAACTGGATGGCATCATCTGATCTCACATTTTAATCATACCTTATTTCAATTAAATGGAAATTCAAGACATGAAAACTATAACGGTATCATTTATAAATGGTGGGGTGGGGGTAAGGGGGGATGGTGAATGGGACAGGATTCAGAGAGTAAATAAGACCTTTACAGGAGTCACAACTCTGCAGCAGCTAAGAAAAGGCAGTTTTTGCCTAGGAAGGTAAGAGATTTAACTGTGAGAGTCAAGAAGACTATAGAGGATGGTTAAAAAATACATTTAGTAGGTGTTTCAGACTGATAGTACTTGAGGGACAGAGTTGCAGCAACAACACAGTAGCAGACTGAAAAGCGCAAGGAATTTGAAAGGGAGTTAAGGTGATAGAGGATGAAAGGAACAATGATTGCTTGTGGAGGTGGGTTGGAAGGAATTCAGAGAACTGGTGATACTTGAAGGATTAGCATTACAAGCATTGTCGTGATGTGAGAGTGGTAGCATACCGTTAGAGAGATCAGAGGGAGGGGTAAGAAATGACTTCACATGGAACACAGAGGAAACTCAGGTGAACTGGCTACAGAACAAATCAACCCTCAGCCACAAATAAATTAACTTTTTGGACTTTTTGTTTGCTTGTTTTATTTTTAACAAGCAACTGTTCTCTAGAAAGTCAATGTCTTTTTTGTTAGGCTGCTTGCATAGAAGGAGTGGATGAGCAATATTGACAGTCAGGGGAGGACAGAGCACAACACATGAGCTCACATTACCCAGGTAGAGCCAGGGCAGCCTCTGACCTTTGTGTTCCAAGTGATCCCAGGAGGGTGGACAACCTCACTGGCCAGCGTGGGTTCCCCCAGGACCATGTCCCTGAACTGTCAGGACTGTGGCCAAGGACACTATTTATATATATATTTTTATATATATATATATATATATATGTATATGAAAAATCTGTATGTATCTGTATATATATGTGTTTATGCATTTTCCACTAATGGCCTTTCATTCTGACAGTACACACTGACTGATCCAAATAATGTAAATTACTTCAGAGTAAGCTTTTGGGACTCTTGTCTTGAGTGATAACTTAGGAACTAAACAGCAACTGACATCTGTTTTCATTAGACTGATACCAGTCTTACAGCTCAAGAGGATTTTTTTCCTAAAAAGATGCTGAGACAGTTGATGATGATATTACATTAAGTTCTCAGAGGTTTAGCAGCAATTCATAGGGCTTTCTCTGAAATGTGAAAGACAAAGAAAACCCACTGAGGAGTGCCCTTCTGCTTGCCCACCACTTAAGACTGCCAAGATTCTTCATGCTGGAGTGAGCCACTCAATTTACTGCAAACAAATGGAAAACATCTTACAGATTAAACTGAGTTGTATTTGCAAAGGAAGATGGGCTGGCCTTGTAAACCTGTTGAATTTCTGAGACATATACCAAGGCTAAGCTAATACTGAGAAGAACAACATTGAATTATATTTCTAAGGTCCTGAAAAAAACCCCAGACCAATTCTATAGATGTTCTTTATGAATATTGTGTACATATATGTATACACACATTATATGATTTTGCTTTTATATCTATGATATGCTACATGTTGTAAATGTTATATATGAAATACATATATATGCATGTATGCATGTATACAAATATTCTTGGTCACATGCATGTGCTTTGCTCTCCTTTCACTCACCTGTCGCAGAACCTCTCAACAGTAACATGCTAAATGAAGATATATATTTGTATAAATATATTTGCAAAGCTGAGAGATCAATATCTGATGCCAAGAGATAACTCTAGTGTCTCAGTAAATATCAAGGAATAGCTTTGCAGTTGGACAGGATGCTACTATAAATGTGTCTTATTCATCAGCTTACTTAAGAACAAGGAATATGAACACTAGTCTGTTACCGAAAAAGAGTTATTTGTGAAAATAATAATGTAAATTATCATTTTTATGTCACACCTGAAATACCTGAGGGTAGTGCTTGAGTGACATAAGCTTTTAACATATATACTTTTCGAAATCTTCAGAAAAGTGAAAGGCCTTTTGGAGTGTAGTATGGACGCAGAGAAATGAGAGAAGACCTTAAATTATTTTTTCAAGTAGATCAATTTTACCGAATTTCATTTCCAGCATGGGAAAAAACAACAATTCCACACATTTCTCTAATTTTAAATCTGAAAAGAATATTAAAATCCCAAGAAAATACTGGGATCCTGATGCATCAAAGTCTGTAAATTCCAGATCTTATTTTTAAAATCTTGTTAAAATAAACCATCAGCCTGCCTTTGTCAAACTGAATCTTTACCTTGTAAATTTAAAGCAGAACCAGTGCTATTATAACCCCTTGCTGAAATATTATAACAAGGCAATACACATGCATTTATTCCATATAGATTTTTTTATCAAAAAAGTTTTGTGTAGAGTGTCTGTAAAGGAAATGGACATTAAATATTTTAAAAATAAATGGCCAAAGTCTGCTATCTCTGGGGTACTTTTTACTGTTCATGCTAGCGGAGTGATGAAATAAAATATAAACTGGTTAATCTGGTTAGTGGGTGATTTTCTTAACTTCAGGGATTTTTTTTTTTTTTTTTTTTTTTTTTTACTTTGGAAAAAGAAACAGACACGGATGTATCAAGCAAGTCAAGCTGCTACTAGAATTTAACATAATGAGGAATGTAGTTCTATTTTCTAAGACATATAAATGAAGTGTGACTCGAAAGCAGAGGCAGGAAAGCAAAAACAAACAAGCCAACCAATCCTGTGAGAACTGAGCTATGCTGGATGAAGGAAATTGATTGACATAGTACAATTCAATATGTAGCACAGCTACATGATTACATTAAAAATTCCAGATCATGTGATCCACCAGAACTGATAGAGAACTCATAATAGGAGCCTTTTATTTGTCAGCGTAGTCTTGTGCAACAAGTATTTGATGTATCTTTAGTGGATGGCAGTACATTCTGAAATCTCAATAACTGTTTTTCAATCACTAGAAGATAAACACCATAACTATGTATACCACAAACCACTACTTGTTTAACAATGCTGAAAAAAATCCTCAAGCATAAAAAAATATAATTTGAAAACACTGATACTGTTTTCTTCCTAAATACATTATCTTAGGTTCCAAATAAAACATAAAATCTATAGCAATAAAAAACAGTATGTTGTAATCATACCTTGTGAATGAGCTAATTTTATATCTCCATTATTTATGAAGATATAACAACTTTGTTCTATTTAATGAATAGATGTCTGCAACTGGAACTTTTTAGACAGCAAGCTATTCATTTGAGTGACAGTCCACACAGGTACGTTAGTATTTTTTGTATTATACATATTCAACTTACTATGGAGTGGTTTATGCTTGTTCAAAGCCCTTAAGAAGTGCAAAAAGCCTTGTCAATTTTATTCCCTTCACCTCTAAGGAAGTTGTGATCAGCATAAAAATAATACTAATTTCCACCATTTCTGAAAAATATCTGTTAGCAATATCTTCACCTTTTTCTCAAGCACAACAGCTTTCTGTACCCAAAGATTATATAAACTGAACTCAATTGTAATTCTGGCTCTCAGGGGAACCTGCTTGCTATTTGGCAGCTCTTTGATTTGTGATTCTTTGATTTCACAGCCTCTTATCTTGTTCATAATTCACGGCCTGTTTCCCTTCCTTATCAACAAATATTTTATCATAATGGCAACCCATGATGAAAAATGAAAATAAAATAACTTTTTGTTCCTCAGTACTTACGCCCATTTCGATTTTGGATGGTCAGTCCTCATGTAGCCTCCTTCTGTATGCCTGCGGCTCCTTATAGTGTTACACAATTGGGTACTTGCAGTTTTACCACTATAGAAAATTTTGAACTTTCCATATGATTTCCACATTTTTCCTCAAGCTATGTAGCAAGACTGAATACTGCATCTTGGAAATTCAGCATTGTTGTTGAAGTTTATTGGATATTTTGTAAAACATGCTCAGGTATCAGAGGACATGAAAACAATGCACCCAGTTTTCTTTTTCCTCTCTCTCAGTTAAAAATATTACGGAATCACTTACAGCCACATATCCTTTTTACTATCTTCTCATGTGAGTCAAAACCAAAAGTCTGTTCGCACCTAATTCATTTTTCCAAAGTCTTCCAGTATCAGAACAGAAAGAACAATTAATGCAGTTGCTGCCATGGAATGGGGAGGGTAGTAGGTGGTCCTTGCAGAAGTGCTAAATTTCTTCTACTTTTTTTTTTTTTTTTTTAAAAGCAATGTAGTCCACTAAAGTCAAAAATCCTTAACTTATTTCATGGAAGTTGGCAGGAAGCTTGTGCACGTCACCTATTTCAAAACTAATAACAGATTTGGAAAATAATTTTACTGGGAAACATAAAAGTGTTACATTCTGCTGTCCATTCTAGGAGATGTCTATTCCTTAAAAACTCATTTATGTTACAAAAGTTCTTAAACACTATGTTTTATTGAAGGAGAAAACATGTATTTTCTTCTCCGATTTTCACTCTCTATACCACAATATCTAAACTTGAAACTTAGATTAAAACTTAAATTATTTTTAAAGTAGGAGTGAGCTTTTTATGTTTCAGCTGTTATTCATGAACTATTTTTTTATGCACATCATGCAAATCATTATTCTCATTCTCCCTAATCATGTGGTCATACAAAGATATAAAGATTCCTTCTGATACATAGTGAATCAATGTAAAATTCCTAGCAATCACAGCAGAAGTAAAATCTATGTAATAGAATAGAATGATTCTGCTAATTCATTTATAAAATCGGAAAGATCAGGAAATAGGTGAATCCTGTGGCATTTTGAAAACAAGTATTCTATCCATTGCTGCTTCAAACTTGGTTCCATAAATCTCAAAAAAAAAAAAAATCTCATCAAACAAGAATTGCAACAAAAATCAAGCAAACAAAAATCCCCCGAACTATTGCTTCAAGATAAAAAAAAAAAAAAAGGCAAAAAAACCACACAGATTTCTAAAGGTCAGGATTTCAGCAGTATTAAAAATAGTTTTGGAAGTGTGAAAATGTTAGGATTCCAGCTTTAATTCGTTTAACTAGTCCAGTATGGATTAATGCTGGGGTAATAACCCGAGCAATTACTAGAAAAAATCTTAAAATCAAAAATTTTGTCGTTTCTTTCAGGGGGAAACCATGAGAAATAAAGTACAATATTTTTGTTACTGAACATCAATGTTACTGAACCAATGATAGAGAGCTATCAAGATTGAGCATGTGCTGGAAGGTGCCATATATGTGTGGGTGAAATCTATATGTTATGGAACAGGCATCCACTCAATACAGCTTTAACATACTGATAAGAAAGAAATGGAGGCTTAACACAAGTATGCCTATAATCACTAGAGTGTTGTACTGGTTACTGACCATTTTCCTTGGTAAATGTTATATTACTAATATTCTTTGCTTGCATCCACAGACCTATCGGCATGAAAGAGAGCCTCAGTAGTTATTAACCATTAGCTTACATATAAATCCATGGTGTCAGATTTCACAGTCCTCAACAACCTGAAACCCAAATATGAATGCAATATTATTGCTTATAAAGAAAACAAATTAGCTTATTAAATGTTATAAATTCTGTCAGAATAGTTATTCAGGTAACACGCACATTTTTTTTTTTTATTTTTTGGTTTGCTAGAGTGCCATAAAACACCTTTCACAATTGTAGAGCTTTGCATTAACACCGCTGATTTGTCTATATATTTAAACCATGTCTTTTATTTCTTAAACACACAGAACCGTCTTTTATTTCTTAAACACACAGAACCCTACATTTCAATGTATTTGTATTTTTCATATTCACAGTAATAATTTTTGAAGTGAGGGAGGAAACATCATGTCACAGATGGAAAAAAAACTAACTTAGGCATTTTATTTTGTATCTTGCGTAAATATGAGAATGAAACAGATGCTTATTAATTAAGTGTAGACAGGTGACAACAAGGCACAATGGCATGTTGCAACAGCTGTGAAGACTGCACAAGGCTTTTTTCCCCCCATCAGTCCATTTTCGTCTTATCGAGTAAACATTCCAAGTGTCAGAAAAGGCGTCAAAAGATAATGATAGTGAGAAGGAAAAATTCATCATTGCTTAAACTTCAAAAACTTTTACCTGTTTTACATTGCAATCACACCTCCGAGTGAGAGATGAAAAAAAAAACTTTAGACGTTTTATAGCTATGCCAGTTTTCTTATATTTGTCCTCATTTTGCAGACTCTAATAACTAAGATTTTTATGAACTTGCACATTATGCCACCATGACAGACAACATTCTTCTAAGTTTGAAAGACACATGCACTCCTTTTCTCCACAAAATAGCCACAGCAGAAGCGAGCATTTTAAAATTCAGTTAGGGTGAAAACTATATGTATAGATATATATATATATATAGAGAGAGAGAGAGAAAGAGAGAGAGAAAGAACACGTTGGTCAAACATACTGTGATTTTAGGTAGCAATAAAGGTAGTAAGAACCAGGTGTAGTCATTAGAGAAAGAAAAGGAAAAAAAAGATAATTCTTGAAGAACAACAACAGTAACTGTAAAGTTAGCAATTACAGGCAAAGTTACAGCTCAAGATTTTGAAGCCCGGCACATGCAAAATGTTTTGGCAAATCTAGTCTCATCATTTATGCACTAAAATTTTTGCAAAAGTAAAAAAAAAAAAAAGAAAATACTCAACCATTACAGGAAAAGATGGTATGTATCTTCAGAGCCAGGTACTTACAAAATAGTTTTTTAAAGACTATTCCTATTATCATCTGGTTATTTTTGAAAAGACAGTAGTCTATATAGGATTCATTGACACTTTTCATTCCAGAACTTTTCACATGTTAAATGTCATCATGAAGTTGTCTCTACAGAAACATTTCCAGTAATCGCAGTTAACATTAAGGTTGCATTGCTGAGCAAAACTAGATTGAATTACGATTAAAAATTCCTTCTGTAACCAGTAGTATCAAAAAATATTATTAAGTAAGAAAACTTTTAATAGAAATACATAAATAATACTACAAAATGTCTTAGGTAGTATTACCTAATTTACTAGTTGTCTCAGTTGCTTAGCTGTTGGTTTGGTTTTTTGTTGTTTTTTTGTTTTTTTGTTTTTTTTTTCAGAAATTTTAAAAGGCTCATTAAGCTAGTTTGTGTAGTTTTTGGGGTTTGCACATTTAACCAAATGAGCTTGAATTCCATTTTACATGCACAATGGAATTCCTGTATCTGCCACTCTCTAAAGAAAATTAAAATTCCAATTAAGTAACCATTTTGATTAGTAGAGGCTCCTAAGCATACATAGGCTTTGGTAAGGAACTTTTATACAATTCTTTAGAAGTAAGTGTAACGCCTATTAAGTGGAAAAGCCTAACATTTTCTTTCTTAGTAAAAGGTCAATTAACATACCTCCAAATATGCGTTTTCAGCTTCTCTGAAACTGTATTTGCAAATTCAGATCAAACAGGCCAAACAAGTATAATTAAAAGTAGATTTGGTAAGAAGCAGTCTAGGGGCAGTCCCTTTTTAGTTTGCTACTTGATATGTAATGAATTTGTAAGTGACAAACTTAGAGTCAGTTTTTGTCCTTGACTATTGTAACCCACACCCACCATCCACTTTCTAGGAAAGTATTTGCTCTCCAGATATCTTTGATGCTTACAGCTATGAACTGATCACACCAATTTAAACAAGGTATCTACTGTTTTCTTATATGGGAACTGGGGCTAAGGTTTTCCAAGTTCGTCACCCCAGCTAAATGGCTTACTAACCATGTTACTAAAGTATACAGAATCATAAGAGAAAATAAATATTCAGTGCAATGATCTTCAACGGATGTGTGGAGTGAGCCTGTGGTCAAAACGCCCAGGTTGGTGTCACACTGAAGTGACAAAATCTGACTTTCCCATCTCCTTGCCACAGACCTTTGACATATTTTGTGAAGGTGTACTTTTAGTTCTTTCAGTTCAGAAAGCTCAGTGAAGTATTTATCTATGTAAACTAGAAAAATTTCAAGTCATAAGAGTATGGCTTTTCAGAATATCCAGTAGGATGTTCTCCGTAGTTGTAGGTTCAAATCACCTGTAGTAGAGGAAGATCACACTCTTTTCTTTGGGGAAGAAGTGGAGGAGTCTAAAGGACGTACAAAAAGACAGGAAAAACAGGGAGAAAACTTCTGTTCCAGCTCCCCTTGTTGAAGCACTCCCAGACCTAATCACTGTGACCTCCATGCTAAGAACCCTCAGGGACCGTAGCTTTCCATGCAAGATGAATTGGATCTGTGGCACTAACACACACACAGTTAATTCAGAATAAAATTCTTAAGAGATGACTGTTTTACATATGTAGTGATAAGGATTGAAACTGTCCTGAGACTGGTCAGTCTTAACTATTCACCTCATAGCAACTTCTCGTGCCCAGACATACACATATAAATACATACACATACAGATATACACATACACATTTACATATGCACATACATGCACATATTTATATACATATATGTATATAACTGCGCATATGTGTATACATATTCAGTTCCAATGAGAAATAAAATAAATCAATAAATTAACTGTTTCTAGTTCATCCGTTAGGATGGACTTTTAAATACATCGACATAGGCTTAGTGACAAAGCATATGGTTAATAGTCTTTTCATATCTTTGCACATATTGAAATTTCTGCATAATACAGAGCACAGGGATTCTGTCACTGCACTGTGAACTTCTTATTTTCTATTCCCCCTACACCCAAATTGGATTTTGCTGTTTTTTTTACAGAAAAGTTGACAATTTGACGACTTGGGGATTAATATTTCAACAAAAATATGGTGGCAACCTCAACCTTCTCTTCCATGCCTTTTCCTCTCAGAGAAATACTGAAATCAGAGCAATGACTTGAGTAATTCGCCAACATAGTTCCTTCAGGAGTCATAATGTCAGTGGCCAATCTAATAATGTGGAGTACAAGAATTACGAAATTAATTACTCTTTGTTCCTTCTGATCCCAGTAAACAAGCTGAATTACTTTTTGTTTCTAGTGTTGAGAAGATCAGTAATCAAAAAGAAACAACTTATGTTTCTCCAAAGAGAGAAAGGAAAATAGTAACTTAATTGTGCTAAAAATCAGCGAGTAGAAACTTAATAGTAAGACCACTCGAATCTGAAAAAGCACTACGACATCCCAGTTAAGTATCCTACAATTCTAGCTATGCTATGAAACATATTATCTTGTCTGCTTTTTAAGTCAGATGTTTTTACAAAAGTTTATCCATTAGATTGTCAATTTCACATTTTTTGGTAGCTTTCTTTATCCTCCTTAAAAAGTATGAATCATTGGATGAGTCAGATTATTAAGGTATACCAGCAGATGTGAATGATAAAGCTATATATCTCCACTGCTCTCTTAGGAACACAATGAAGTTATTACTGAAATTTCAAACGAAACATAAGCCTCCCAAACCCATTTCTAAATAACTACTCTCCACAAGTCTGTTTTAAAACCTCTCGATACCATGTTTAGCTGAGAAATAAATATTTGCTGAAGAGACATGGATATTGAAGACAAGCATTTCGAATTTCACTTGCATTAATGCCTTGTGAATTTAGCAGAAAGGCAGGATAGAAATGAATCTTTTCTCATTTTGTAGTTGCACACACTAGATGGCACTGATAAAGTATGGCTCCATTCATTAATCATCTTGAAGTGTTTTCCTATTATTACTGAATACTTTATTTCAGGATTAGCAAAGACATTAAATAAGATAGCAACATTGTTTATCCACAAATAAAAGTAAAAAAGGAAAAGTAAAGTAGAAAAAGAAAATATCCCAGCATATTTTACAAGGCTATTAGTCCTTGAAGATTGATTCCACCTTCCACTGGTAGTTCCACATCCACATTACACACACTGTGACAGACTTACCACTGAAGAGCAAGTAACCTGAATTTACATAAAACTGTGAAAACTGTGGTTTTTTCCTCAGCATTGTGTCGGTTACCTTAGGAAGGGATGATGTTTAGAAAGAGTGATTTCCTTTCCAGTCCATTAGCTCAATTAACTCTACAAAGCTTTGTGCAGCTCTGATGCACACTGGAGCCAGGCAGAGGCCGCTACCCACATGCCAGCAGTGCACATCTCACTTTGTGGACCCTCTGAGGGTATTCAGAAAGGTTATCCATAAGTACAGATAACCTATCTGTAAAACTTATTTCTGCTAATGTGGGAAACAGGCTTTTCTGGAGGGTGATGCCAGTGGAGGAACACCAGCTGAATGTTCTGAGCTGCCCTGCAGCAGAGCTTTGTAGCCTCATATATAGCAGAAAAGAGTCTCAAAAGACTAAACTCAAATACCTAAAATTAGTCTCTGTGACTTCTTCTCAAAGTATACATTTTTTGTATATACTCAACACAACCATCCCAAATAATTCCATTTAAGGCAGATGATTTGCAAGAGACAAGGTGATCGTCTTAGTGGATGAGGGAAAGGCTGTGAATGTTGTGTACTTAGACTATAGTAAAGCCTTTGACACTGTTTCCCACAGCATTCTCCTGGAGAAAACTGGCCGCCCACGGCTTGGACATGCATACTCTTCACTGGGTAAAGAACTGACTGGAAGGCCAGGCCCAAAGAGCTGTGGTGAACAGAACAAAATCCAGTTGTTGGCTGGTCACAAGTGGTGTTCCCCAGGGATTAGTACTGGGGCCAGTTTTGTTTAACATCTTTATCAATGATCTGGATGATGGGATTGAGTGCAGCCTCAGTAAGTTTGCAGACAACACCAAGTTGGCAGGGTGTGTTGATCTGCTTGAGGGTAGGAACACTCTACAGTGGGATATGGACTGGCTGGATTGATGGATGGAGGCCAGTTCTATGAGGTTCAACAAGGCCAAGTGCCAGGTTCTGCACTTGGGTCACAACAATCCTATGTAGCACTACAGGTGTGGGGAAGAGTGGCTGGAATGCTGCCTGGTAGAAAAGGACCTGGGGGTGTCGGTCAACAGCCAGCTGAACATGAGCCAGCAGTGTGCCCAGGTGGTCAAGAAGGCCAACAGCATCCTCCATGAATCAGGAATAATGTGGCCAGCAGAACTAGAGAAGTGATTATCTCCCTGTACTCAGCACCAGTGAGGCCACACCTTGAATACTGTGTTCAGTTTTGGGTCCCTCACTCCAAGAAAGACATTGAGGCAATGGAAAGAGTTCAGAGAAGGGCAACAGAGCTGGTGAAGGATCTAGAGAACAAGTCTGAGGAGAAGCAGCTGAGGGAACTGGGGCTTTTTAGCCTGGAGAAAAGGAGGCTGAATGGAAACTTTACTGCTATCTGAAAAGAGGTTGTAGCATGGAGGGTGTTGGTCTCTTTCCCAAGTACCAAGGGATAGGACAAGAGGAAGTTGCTTCAAGTTGTGCCAGGGGAGGTTCAGACTAGATATTAAGAAAAATTTCTGCATGGAAAGGGTTGTGAAGCACTGGAACAGGCCATCTGGGAAGTGGTTGAGTCACCATCCCTGGAGGTGTTTGAAAGGTGTGTAGATGAGGTTCTTAATGACATGGTTTTATGCCAGGGTTAGGTTGATGGTTAGATTTGATCATCTTGAGAGTCTCTTCCAAACTAAATTATTTTCTGATTCTGTGATAAAGGCTAACTTATATGCATAAATGTTTGAAAGCTCTTATGTTTTCCATATAGTTACATTATTTGTTAAACACAGCAAAATATATGGTTATATTTTTTGTAACACATTGTGGTAATCAATGTTTTCTTTATAAACTCTTTTTTATACAGTAACAGAAAATAAGACATGATCCCTAATCTTTGAGGGTAAAAAAGGTTACAACATAATATTTGAAGTCTGCTATTTCCTTATGCTTCTTTGTACTCATTTTAGCTTAAATAGTGAGTCCTATTTCAGAAACTGTGTGGGGCAAACAAGCAGTTATGCCATGGTGTATGGAATAGCTTTTGTTTATTCAAAGAAGGAAAAAAAAAAAATCAGCTGAGCTGTAACTTTTAAAAATACATATATAAAAGCTATTTTTAAAAAATAACCTGATTAAATATTCTCTCCATCTCTAGGCCAGGTTTATGTGTAATAACAACTAATTTTATTTGAAATGGTGAAATACATCAGCTAAGTGTCATTCTTGAAATGATATGATCACCATGTGTTTGTGACAAAATGCAGGATGTGTTAAATCAATAGTTTCACTGAAAGAAAGCTGGTCTAAAATTCTCACTCATGAAACCTAACTCAGCATCAGCATGGTCTAACACACACTTTCAAGCCTTCACCCTGTCCTTTCTTCCTTTTAACTCTAAGCACTGGCTAACTGTAACTCTTGTGTTTGAAGAACTCCAGAAGATACAAGAAAATAGATACATATCATACATTATTAAGCAAAACAAAGAGATTGTTAAGATGTCTCCTCTGTTTAACTCACACACCAGCATGTATCTCTGCTTATATAGACTTTTGGGATACAAAACTTATTCTCTTAGAAGCTTTCGTATAAGGAAATAATAGCATTTCAGAGCCTTCATTTTTAATTCCTTGGCCTTCTGTAATTTAAGCAGATGCTTTAACATTATCTCGTCAAATACACAAAGTAGAACAATTCTTGCACTCGGTGTTGCACTTGCAAAGGTTTGTACAATGAGTTAGACTCCACTTTTTCAGCTTTGGGCATCTGGGCTCATTCAAGTCCTGGTTAAGATCACTAGTTGAAATAAATTTTATGTTCTCAACCTGCTTCTCTTCCCTCTACTGGAAAATGATTGACAGCACCTGGTATGGAAAGCACAGAGGACAATGCAGAGCTATGTAAAGAGAGCTATACTCACAGTAAAAGCTGAAAAGTTTCATAAATGTATTAATTGTATGCAGTGTGCAAAATTTCTAGGGATATATCTAGGAATTCCATTCCCAAAGAAGCATAAAATTGAATATATCTCAGCAAGGACAATTATTCTTTGAATTTTCTTTACAAGGGACATTAGCATTCATTTCATGTAGCAGCCATGTCCTATGCACTGAAGAGAGCAGTTACTCTAGGCCAAACTGGAATATACAAAAAGAGTACTTCTTATATGTAAATGCTTAAAATGTAACTAAAAGAAAAAAATCAATATAAGAATCCTTCACAGATTTTCACCTATTATTCTTTTGATCTTATCCAGTATTACAGATCTGGCAAGCCTACATCAGTTTTCACTAGCTGATAGACAAATGAGCTTGGTTGAATGACTTGGCAGTTGTAAGCTTATCCCATGACAATAACATAACCTCAAAAAAAAAACTTTCTAAAAAATGGTCTGTTTTAAAAATGTTAGTTGGCTCTGTTGAAACTGATATAAACTAAACAGAAAAAAACCCCATAATTAAAATTATTTTGAATTCTGAGGAAAACATTCAATTATACTGCAGGGTCTCCTATTTTCTAATGAAGTTAAGAGTACTAAATTGGGTTCAGATTTAGCTATCTTTTATTTATTTATTTCTTCATTGCCTTCTGCACGAAGTATACACTTAAGCCTTATACCTTATTTGCACTTACAGCTTGCTTATCATATCAACAGGTTTATAATTTTGCCTTATTGCTCATAATTTAACCCAAGAGTGAAAAAGTGACTGAAAAATTAGCCATTCTCTGTGGTCCAATACCTTGAACTTCTTTAACATCTTTGTACACAGTACAGAAACAAAGTTATCAGACCTTCAAGCACTTCAACTAGTGCATCAGGAACTAGATTGCTTATGGATGAGCAGCAGAAGTGTTTTATATATTTTGTTCTTGAGTCAAAGTGTGCTAATTTGTCCTGTCATGTTTCTAGCACAACCACAGAAGCAAATATATGTTCCACCCAAGGACATGTGAGATTGGAAAGAATGATGGCTGAACTAGCAATGAAGAGAAAAATAATGAAATTAAAAACATAAGCAAGCAGTAAAATAAAACAAACCACAAAATATTTAGCACAAGTTTTACATAATGTCACATCTTCTATTGTGTTTATTGTGGTGTGAAATGTGAGTGTTTCAGTAACTATTATAGGCAGGTATTCCATGATCATCAGAATCATTTTACTACTGGCAAAAATGAAGCAGTTGATTGATATCACAAAAGGTGTCACTATCACAACTGGAACTAAAACAAAGGAAACTTCTGAGAGAAGCAGTGGAAGACCACTTCTCCCTATTCAGTTTTAATTACTGGGTTTACATACTGGTTGCACTGTTTTTTATCATCTGCTGAGGTTTGGGACTGTGCTCACAAATCAATAAATCCCTTCTGCATTCATACCTCACTTTGATGTACTATATGAAACAATCAGTATACAAATTAAGTATTATTCTGTAACCCACATCCTCTAAGAAAGAACTGATTGGTAGTCTAGTATTGACTAGAATTGATAAAGTAGAAGGTCTCAAGATATCCCAAATTCAAAGCAGTTCATGTTCACTACAGTTGTGCATTCTTTTTGTGGAATGATACTAGTGCAAAGAGCATATTTTGTAATAGGCAGTCAAAAACCCTCCTGAAATAGGTAAGGAAGAAATATTATAAATATTTAGACTTATTTTTGCCTATTATTCAAAAATGAAAGAGAAAAGTTGATCCACAGGCCTATCTGAAGTTTTATTAGTGATCTTATGTTAAGAGTCCACTCCCACTTAGGACACTGGTACTATTATTATCTCAGTCTACTGATAGTAATTTTCAATGTCAAAGATGCACAGTTAGTTTTAATAACTTTGAGACATTTATTTGTTCTATTTACGGGAAGTTTAATTTGTAATAGGCACACAGGTTAGAGGATTTCAATAATATCCTTTTTACAAACATCAGACTGGGCAGTCGTATCACATCTTACATATCTTTCATTGCTCTGAGGTCAACAAAACAAATCTTGTGTGAATGTATTATAAAAGCAAAATGTAAATTCAAAGATATGGAAACCATACAGCTTACATATGACTTTCAAAAGCATACAAATGATTTGATGACATATTTTACATTGGCATTAAACACAATAGCCAGCAACCAGAACTACACAATAAAAACAGTACGCTTATGCTCTGATAAGAATTCATTAATCACTTCAAAGTAATTTGTTAAAATCTGTTCTATTAGTTCTGTTTAACTCAGCTTATAATTGTATTAAATTCTAGTGCATTATACAATATCACCACATCTGGTATCTTTTCTGCACCTTGGGCTACTGGGTTAAGTAAGCAAGAGAGACAAGTGGTGCAGGGTTCTCTCTGGTTCTCAATAAGAAAGGACCAAAAACAAATGGCTAATAAAATAGGTGTTTTAACAAGGCAGAATAAGAAGAGGACTATAGATAGCAAGTAAGTCTTATGTCCCTTCAGATGTTGGGAAACCTCCATTATTGCAGCATCAAATATCAGATAGGCTTCTCTTGACAGATG
The DNA here is from genome assembly GCF_037038585.1 of Patagioenas fasciata. Lineage (NCBI taxonomy): Eukaryota > Metazoa > Chordata > Aves > Columbiformes > Columbidae > Patagioenas > Patagioenas fasciata. The sequence goes on along the minus strand of NC_092560.1, from coordinate 22,384,687 downwards.
CATCTATATGTGATGCTGTACCAATGCAGGGTGCATTTTGTGACCCCAAATAACAGTTCTTTAAATGTTTTAAGTAATCAATCTTCACAAATTAGAAAAAGAACTCTAAGAATTCAACTTAATGAAAATGTTATTAAATCTTTGAGATAAAAGTACCAAACTCTGAAGTATTTTCCATAATTTAGTTTTATGGAAAGAAGGGTTTCTTCTTACAGTTTAGCTGCTAGTCAGCAAAGCAACAGTTATTGTCAGCTTACAAGTGACATCAAGCATCAAGTGCTCATTATTTCTAAACTAGATTTAGATTTTGTATAACTAATCTGATACTTCTTTGCCAAACAATTATAAAAATAAGAAAAAAGAAGCAAATAAAATTATACTCAGAAAAGGCTGTAGATACATTAAAAATTACGTAAATTACTTAAACATAGTATAGTTTATTTCACTTATATTCTGTCTAAGACAGGAAGTAATTTTGAGACAAAGAATGATCAAGAATTGTGTAACTGGAGTGTTAATTTTAGCACAGCTCTACTTGAACTTAGGCACAAGTACTTAAAAAACTCCTGCATGTCTAGAACACTAGTTCTGAGATTCTCTGAAGACAGAAGCCAATAGCCTGAATTAATAAATTATGAAGTAGAAACTGAATTGATTTTTCAACATCTCAAATGCTTAAGGAACTTAAGACATTTTTCAATACAGCACACAATCACACAAAGGTACATTTTCAGAAATATCTAGAAATGCAGATATATTTAAAAAATATGTGCTGCTTATTTCCTACCACTAACTCAATTATTTTCGCAACTTTTACCTCAAAGATACATATCTACATTCAAAAACTTTATTAAAGTGATATGGTATACAAACTCTGCCTTTTATAGATAACTGAAAAAATAAAAAATTGAGAAACTGTTTTGAATCATTAGTGCATATTTAGATGCAGAAAAAGAAAACAGGTATCTACAAATTATTATTTTTGGAAAAAGAAGTCTGCCAGTGAAATAGCACTAAAATAGCACTATTTAAATGAACTAATATGCAAAGTGATATTTAACTAATGAAGTTTAATTAAAGAAATCATAAAGATTTGCATTAAAAACACAAAATTTGTTGACGTCCATTTTTAGCTTCATAGTAGGATAGCATAGCTTTGTATGATAAAAATTGGACATAGTATGATCAAGTACACTTAATCTTCATGCATGTTTACATTCTGTAATTGAATTCATTCTATCAATTTTCTTATCTATCGTAAATCATATTTTGATTAATGAAAGCTGTGAATTTATAGTTGTTTGTACCTTAGTTTATGTAGTTGAAAAATTCATTAAAAATGAAAAATGCCAGCGAAGCCTGACATGGCTATCTGATTGAATTACTTAACTAACATATTTTATAGCACATCTACTATGTTATTTCCATACCTCTTTTGTGGATTCTTTTTTAACATATGAAGTATTAAATATTCCATGTTATTTTAAAACACAAAGGTCACATGCTTTTTGCTTTAACTAGAGGTTATTTAGCTTCAAATGAAAGACTGAAATTACAGAGCTCATCAGTTTAAACTGCTATTCACAAAACCAGAATTGTAATTTACAGCTGAGATTGAAACTGTGAGAAAAGTACCATCACTTTTAGGTTATAAAGGTGTAAATTACTTACCCTAGCAGTACATAAAACAGAAAAGAAGGGGTTTAATTTTACTTAGACTTATGCCAATTTAATCCTCTGAAACTGGCAACAATGGTAACAAAGTTTGAAAACAAGGGTAATAAAGAACATTTTTTCTTTTTTTTTTTCTTTTTAATGATGTTCTTCACATTGTTTCTTCTTTATGTTCTTCACATTTTTTCTTCTTTACAAATGATGAGAATCCAAAGACATTTTAAATTTACTTAGTATTAAATTCATATTTTGAGTTACAACAGGTTGTACCCATCATAGATAAGAAACCTCTATTCATTTCATTGTTATTGGTAAAGTGGCAAAATAATCTGAACAAAATAGCAGATTAAAAGAAAGCTAGACCAGGTGAAAAGTCTGAAGCAAGCCTGATTTACACTTGGTCAAAAAGGGTCAGGTTAGGGAGTACTTATGCAAACCGGACATTCATAAAACCCTGGGCCCTAAGGGATTCACCCATGAGCTGGCTGGCATCACTGAAAGGCCACTCTGATTTTTGAACTACCATGGGAACTGGGAAACATGCCTGAGAACTGAAGGAAAGCAAATACCTCTAACTTCAAAAGGGGTAGGAAGGAGGATTCAGGGAACCATAGGCCTGTCAGGCATCACCTCCATCCCTGGAAAGGTGATGAAACAATTAATCCTGGGACCCATTTTCAGGCATGAGAAAGACAAAAATGTGACCAGGAGTATTAAGCACGGATTTACCAAGGATAAGGCATGCTTGATAAACCTGATAAACTTCTCCAATGAAATGACAAGCTTTTTGGATGAGGGGAAAGAAATAGATATTGTCTACCTTGACTCTAGTAAGGCTTCTGGTACTTTCTCTCATAACAGCCGCATACAGGAGATAATGTAGTACGGACCTGATGAGCATACGGTGAGACAGATTGCAAACTAGCTGAATGACCAGGCTCAGACAACAACAAAGTATAGGGCAGTAGCTAGCAGTATGTGCCAGGGGTCAATACTGGATCCAATCATATTCAATACCTTTATTAATGATCTGGACAATAAGGTAGAGTGTAACCTTAAAAAGTTTGTTGATGATACAAAACTGGGAGGTGTGACTGATATGCAGAGGGCTCTGTAGCAATCCAGAGGGACCTCAGCAGAATGGAGAAATGTGCTCACAGCAATCTCATACAGTTCAACAAAAGGAAGGGCAAAGTCCTGGACCTGAGGAGGAATAATGTCAGGCATGTGGGGTTCATGCTGGGCATTATCCATCTTGGAAACAGCTTTGCAGAGAAGGCTATGGATGGGTCCAAGTTGAACACAGAACCAGTAACATGTCCACAACACAAAGAAAGCCAACATTTTCTTAGACTGCATTAGGTGGATCATTGTCAGCAGGTCAAGGGAGGTTATCCTTCTCCTTTAGTCAGCACAGGTGAGGCCACACCTGGAGCACTGTGTCCACTTTTGGGCTCCCCAGTACAAGAGAGATGGAGCTGTTGGAGTGAGTCCAACAAAGGGCTACAAAGAGGATTTATGGGTGGAGAAACCCTCTTGTGATAAAAGGCTGAGAGAACAGGGACTGTCTAGTCTGGAGAAGGGAAAGCCCAGTGCAAATATCTGAGGGGAGGATGTAAAGGAAATAGAGACAGGCTCTTTTCAGTAGTCCCCAGTGACAGGACAAGAGGCAGTGGGTGCAAACTGAAACACAGCGACTTCCATCTGAACATCAGGATACACTTTTTCGCTGTGAAAGTGACTGAGCACCTGCACAGGTTGCTCAGTGGGTTGTGAAGTCTCTCTGCTTGGAGATACTCAGAAGCTGTTTGGACCTGTCCTGAGCAACTTCCTGTAGATGACCCTGCTTTAGCAGGCAGGTTGTACCAGATAATGTCCAAAAGTCCATTCCAACCTCAACTATTCTGTTTCTGCGATTCTGTGAAATGCTATTTAGTCCTTTAAAACTTTCAAAAAATTGGCCATCAATATTTGTTATACATGTCATGTAGACCTTGACCAATTTTTCTACACTGAAGATCAGTGTATTTCTAAGTGGCTAACGAAAGGGATACAAATAACATGTTTCAATATCAAAATATACTTCAGTTCTTCCAGTCACTGTGAATGTAGAACATAAGAGCATATAAGCCAGGTCAGATTCACAGCATCTCACTTCTGCTAAAGGGTTGTACAAAATAAATGAGACATGGAGGGTTATTTTTCCCTGACATGCTATTTTACCTTCTGGAAATACAATTACAGCTTCTGGCAACTGACATTTAGGGACAGAGAACAGGAAAAAGTTAATAAAGCTGTATGTAAGAATGCCATTTGGAAGAGATACCTGGTATTTATTGTGACTTCTATCAAATATTAGCAGTTAACAAAGGGTGTTTAGTACTGTGTAATTTTCTATTATTATTTTCTTTTATTTTGAAATATTTGTGCAGGGTTCAGTGCTGAAATCACAAGTCCATTATGGTGTCTGGCAAGCAAGAGATACGTAAAGGCAGTTTCCTGAGAATGAGGGAAGTAACTAAAGTAGATGTGGTTGCAATTTTTTTAGCAAAACAGTCTTTTGACCATGAAAAGAGGGAAGATAGAGGTAATCCAGTGGTAAAATATGAAATAGGCCAGTGAACAAAATGCCTCCTGATCAGAATCAGGGAGAGGAAGAGACAGGTTTCACTAACATGCAAAGTCAGAGTCTTTATCACCTATCAACTCTAAAATCCTTTTGCTTCCGCCTTTCAAATATGTTTTTGATACACTGCCTCCATATCGGTGTTCAAAAGATCCTCTTCTTAACTCAATGCATCTTTAAAAGAAATCTCAACACTCGATAGTATGATAAAACACTCCTGTAGTGTCAAGGTAATTGGCAATTCTTTAAACAAGGCATCACTGCTTCTGGACAAAAGCTAGCTGGAATAAGAACAGGCTTTCTTGGGTAAAACATGAGTAAGACATAGGATGAATAAATGCAGGGAAAGATGGAGAGTAAGACAAAATTTATTCCTTTTGTGAACTTAATGTTAGGTGTTGGTAATTGTATTATATGTGTGTTTCTTTTCCAGTATATTTCCTTCGATGTGCACAGAAATTTTTATAAAAGCATAGAAAATAGTTTATTCCAGCATTCAAGTTAGAAAAGTGACTTCAACAAAATCAGTGAAACAATATCGGGGTAGATTAAAAAAATAAACAAGATTTATGTTGCACCATGCTGACCAATAAATATAATTCTTTGGATGCAATTACTAGGGAAAAAAAAAAAAAGTTTATTTAAAAGTTGCAATTATTTTTCAGAAATTAGTCCTGAAGGAAAAAAGAAAAAAATTACCTGATTTCAGCTCTCGTGATAGTTCACTGTGACAAATGTCTGACCAGTTATTGTAAAGAGGTGGCAAGTCATAATTAGATAAATGCTACAGAGCAGGCCTTTGCAAATGATTTCAAACATCCCTGATGGTAAAGGAATCTTTAGACTACTATTTCAACTAAACAATGCAGATTTAAATAAATAAAAACATTTTAAAGTGTATTTTTTTAGGTTAAAATCATAGAATCTTTTAGAGATCATCTAAAACCATTTTGTTATCTTAAGAATGTCAGGTTTGATTTTCATTCTTCTAAATGGACAAGTATTCTGAAATTCTGCCAGACACTACAAAACAAAACAAAACAAAACAAAACAAAACAAAACAAAACAAAACAAAACAAAACAAAACAAAACAAAAGAAATTAAGCCCTTTTTTTGGATCAAGGTGTTTTGTTCATCAAACACGATCCAGTATCTCATAACTTCACTTAAAGTAGGGGAGGGGCAGAATAACAAATGAGACATTTCATATTTATGAAAATTATTTCATACTTAACACTGAGTTGACCAACATACCTCATGAGAGCTAAAAAAAAAAAAAAAAAAAGGAAAAAAAACCCAGCATGAGAGTCCAAACTTTAAATTGACTTTTTGCTTAGTGTCTTGGCCACTTTGAAAAGCCTTTGAAGAAGACTCTTTCTTGTTAACAATATGTATCTGGCCCATGAATTGTTCAAAGAACAAGCACAGCACAATATTCTATAAAAGGTTTTCCCAAAATCTTAACAATACAAAAAATTTTACAAGGTCTTTGAACAGTACATGGCTATATAAAATAAAGATTTTTGAGAAGTAGGGAAAAATTCAGTGTCTTCCAGTCACTGCAGGTGAAAATAGGCTTGAAAGAGAAAAGTTCAGTCACCACTTCTTAAAAAATGTTTCCTTCCAGGGTTCCATTCTTTTAAACAGGCATTTATACTGAACAACTGTACAAAAGAACAGTGGAAATCTACTATAAATAGAGCATTAAGGGTTCTAACTTTGAATTAATCTAGTTTCTTATGTAACATCTAAAGCAGCTCTGAACAACAGTTGTTTTATACACCATTACAATTTTTCTAAATTTTGTTTAACTGATATTTAGGTAAACAGTAGATCAACTTTCAATTTACTTTTTGGATCAAGATTAGGTCTAGTGGAGAGTGGAACGAAAACTAATTGTTTATCTCTCAGCAATTACAACACTAAAAATAAAATAGACTTTAAAAGCCTCAGTAGATTTCCTAAAACAGTTTGCACAATCAAATAACTCCCACGAACAACTTGAAACTCTTGTAATATGATGGCCCCAGTGCCTTTCTCAAATTCAAAAAAAAGCAATTTTTTGAGATCATTAAAAATCATACATTATTATATATATTCATCCACTGTGTATACTTACCACATAATTTACACATGTCCTGACCACTAATAAGCACATATCACTTTAAAGAAACAGGTGTTAATTTCTGTTTTCCAATAAAACTTCTCTATATGAATCGGGTGTTCTAAAAATTTCTTCATTGCAATTAATTCAGGTGTTTCACATATGGATAATATAGGACTATTTTGAACTAATGCTCAAAAATGCATAACCATGCCCCCAAAACCAGTTATGTGTGCAGATATTGTTTTCTATAAAAATAAGCATCACATTTTTTAGTTGGATTTATAAACAGATATCATTATTGCATAGTACAAACCTTCTTGTACTCATGGAACAGTAACAACAAAGCCAGTGACAAAGACAATATGTTAATGATGCTAAACATTCAATATTTATGTATCCTTTTAATTCATCACATACTTAACAAAACTTAGGAATGTGATTATCATATATTTTAACAATAGAAGTCTTGTTCTTTTACCACAGAAGCTTACATAAATAACTCTTAACATGTAATATTGACTATATTACAAACATATTTATATTATTTTACTTAGTACCTGGTTAAGCTAGCCTTTCTTGAGTTTCAGAAGCAATACAGAAAACTCATTCACTGAGAATCTCTAACAAGCCCAAGTGCAAATAAGACATATGCTATATAGCAAGGAAAGCCTTCAGATACATTGTAGAAATCACATTATTTTTTTCTACAGGGAACAAAGTATAAAGTGCCCAAAATATCAGATCATCTTTAACAACTGAAGAATGCTAGGGAAGTTGTCCTTCATCATTTCATTGATGTCTCCCAAGTTACAAGCTAAAAAACTTTTTGAAAAAAATCTGAAATCCAGTTCATGTTATTTGGATAGCTTTATTTATTTATTTATTTATTTATTTTTAATGTTTATTCTCCATATAAACTAAAAGGAAGTAGATGAAGAATTTCTAGTGCAATGGAGGAAATTGTAAGTATTATAGCAATAATCCAAAGATCAGACATAAGTTCATTACTGTTTGATGATATTCTCTATAACTAATAACACGGAAAAACCTACAGATAAACACAGTAATGAAATAAAATGGGCTTACACATGAATGATTCAAACATTTCAGTGTTCGGAGAAAGATTAAGAGCTAAATAGTTTTCCCTGCTCAAACTACACAGTAGAACTAATATACTTTGTTTTTTTTAATAACTTCTTTCAACTACATGTCTTGACATATCTCAGAAAGACAGATATTAAATGTAAAGCTACCCAATACACCAATATTTAGTGAACAAACAACAGAACATCACGCACTGCACCATTTTATCCAAAGACATCGCTATTTAGCTCATTCCGTTATCTGAGTTTGCTTATTTGGGCACTAAAATTGATATTTGTAAGGATCAAAATAATCATTGTGGAGGCTCATATACTTAAGATCCCACTGGTCATATGCCTACTGGCAATACTGAAGAGAGATCCAGAAGTTTTGATAATGAGGTAACTTCCTACCTCTATGAAGTATAAAATTTGCAATAATTGCTATTTGCCTAATTTGGTAAGGAAAGGTTGGAATATTACATATTATTCTAGATACACAAAGCTTATCTTTCTGGGGAGGAAGGAAAACAAGCAAACCTGAAGGAATCAATATCTGCCAAACATTTCAATTATTTTTGCTCTCCTGAGCAATATTTTTTTAATTGCTCATTAATATTGCCAATCAACCATATTTATATTTTTGCCTTAAACAAAATAGAAACCTAGCCAGTCAATGACTGATGGAATGTAAGAGAGAATAAATGATTTCCTGTTTTCACTACGTTTTACCAAATGGCTGCAATTTTCTTTCTCCTGCTATGTTGTTGATGCAGGAGCACAAGCTGACATGAATAAGTTTATTAGTATAAAATCAGCATTAAATGATCTCTTTATTTATATGTTTAGGCCATGCTGTATGTCAGCATTGCAAAAATTCGTTGTATAGACAATCCATTTTGGAGAAAGGATTATAGAATTAGTAGCACAGAAACTGGGCAGACAATTCCAGTGATTAATCTTCTCCCTTTTTTCTTTCATTATTTTAACTTCTGTATTTTTAGTCTAGTGACCTGTGGTTCTGTTTTGAATTTTTCTGACCATTTACTCAGCACTGTTTCTCTTTGAAGATCAGCAAAATTCAGGATGAGTCTTTGTACAGTTTACTGAATTCTTGATTATCTTAGGGGAACAGGTAAAAATTCAAGAGGCATAAGATTAATATTTAAGAAAGTGTTTTCAGGTTTCCATCTTGTCAGAGACATAATTTCTAAATGACCTAGTTATAAAGACATTGGCTAGTTTTCAATTAAAATTTATTTTCTATTAAATGCTTATGTGTTTATAGTTTCACAAGGCTTTTGTTTCTCAATTTCCTCTATCTGAAGTCATAAGCAGAGAAAAATTCATATTAGGCATAAAGCTGTCACACCTTAGTATTTTATAACCCACTGCATCCTTGCCTGTGTGTTTGGGCTTCCCAGCCAATAGCAAAAGACAGGGATAGTGCATAGTCAGAATTTACAGTTGCTTAGATTGCCAGGTAACTTGGAGAAAAGCTTTTAAATAGTTTTAAGGAGTTAGAAAAGCAGTTAAAAAAATAAATCTGACAAACTAATAGCATCTGCAATTAAAAAATAACACTCAAATCAAAGATGTGAACATATTTCAGCATTTGATATCTGTAAGTCCTAAATACTGTAGAATTGCTAGTTGATACTCAGTAGGTGGATCTGAAGTTATAAAAAATAAGCTTATGTGGTATATTTCTTCAATTCCATCCTGGGAATTGCTATTAACATGAAGTGGAGCTGTACGCATGAATCAGAGTGAGAAGAGACCCCATACTGCAGATAACAAAATGTTCAGACATAAAGGGGAGGAGAAGGAAATCCCTTCTAATAACATTAGGAGCTCCTCATTACAAATAGGAAATTACAGACCAGCTGTTTTTAATTGATTTTCCAGACTGAGTGTAAACTCTGAATAGTAGCAGCATACACACTAGCAGGGATGCAGATTAAAAAAGGTTATAACTCATTTTTCAAGAAATGATCTGAATGTCACTATGGAAAAGAACAAGGACTCTTAAGATAGGTCCCTTAATTCCAGATAATTCTTTGATTTTTTGTTGGTGTTTGTTTGTGGGTTTTTTGTTTGTTTTCTTGTTTTGTTTTGTTGGTTGGGTTTTTTTTTTTTGTGTGTGTGTGTGTGTGTGTGTGATGGTTTTGGAGAGGAGAAGGCAGAGAGCTTATCTAATCACTTTTCTCTACCTTCCTTGCTGTGTTAATGCAGAACGGAAAGGAATATGCTAGAGCTCTCCTTAGTGCCTGCTGCTTTGCTTTTCTGCTCTGTTCTTGTATAGTTAGGTCCTTTCCGTTCTTCCGTGTCTTATATTTCTGTTTCAGAAATTCAACCAACATCCTCTAATTACTCATAACCTCAGTTACTGTTTCCTTACCAAAACAAAACAGACATTCATGCCAACGAGGAAGCTGAATTAACTTAATCTCTGTTTTCTTAGCAAAAACAGTGAATGCATCTAAGGTAAGATCATGTAGTTAACTTTCACCTTAGTAAACTTTCCCTTTCTGTCTTCCAGAGGCCATTATGTATTCACTTTCCTCTCTTTCCTTCTGTATTCTCACAACGAATCATTCATAACTCTTTCTTTCCATAAAGCAAAACCTCCAAATGAGTTGACAACAAAACACAACCAAAACACAGCCTTTGATTGAGCCAAATCATATAAAGCATCTGGTCCCTTCAAAGAATTGAAGTGTATTATTGTATATGAAACAGAGGCTTTCTATCAATACCTGAGAGAAGAGAAGAGAAGCAGCACTGTAATGCTCCACAAATAAATGCCTTATCTCTGAACTCATAATTTCAACTTGCTCCTACCTTGATGTCAGAGACTGGAAGAATTGTCTCAAACATTGTGCCAAAAACGGGTTCCTCCAGCCCCCGGATTGTCAAAGGCTAAAAGGAATCATGCCTCAAACATTGTAGCAGGAGATGGGCCACTCAGGAGAAAGTGATAAGGTGGACTACGATTTACATAGCAACAACACCCTAAGGGGCCAACTGGCTGGCAGTAAGAGGTGGGGGACACCCCTGAGGACACATAGCTCCACTTTCTCATACAACCAGCATGGCACAAAAGGAAAAGCAGAAACTGCTCAAAATGGCCCGAAATTTGCCAATTTTTTGCAATCACCAGCCCCCCAGACTTTTTGCAATAACAGCTCTGCGAAAGACGAAAGAAAACTTTCACAAGTGACACGAAGGGCTATAAAAAGACCACCTAAATCAGCACTGGTAGGGAACCCACCACCCTGAGGACCCCTCCACCCACCAGCCTTGCCATGGGAACTGAACCAGACACCAGAGGACGCTGCTCTACAGAACTACAAACCTCAGCATCCTCGCCGCGGGACGCCAGAGGCCACACATCATCAAAGTCTCATCACCCACACTGCGGAGCTGTAAGAGTGGCTGGATCCCTTACCTTTTCTTCCTTCCTTTCTCTTTGCTCTTTCCTTCTCTCTTTCTCTTTTTTTCTTATGCCCCTATTTCTTTGCCTCTCCTTCTGTGAGTGGTGTAATAACATAAGACTTGCAACCCTACCTGTGTCAAGAACTCCTTTATATAAATCCCTTCTCTGTTGAGCTATTTATTAATTAGACCTAAGTAAGGTAAATCTTTCTGCCATGAAATCATCTATAAATTGGGCTGTGCTGCAAAATAAAAGGTGGTGCTTTTTTTTTTGGACCTTAAGTACTGTGTGTGCTTTCTTCCAACCAAAGGAGACCCATGAACCTGAGTCACTTCTCCCCCTGCAACTAATACCTGAGGGCAGGATGTGACACTTGGTCCAATGTGTCTCCCAGAAAGTCATCAGTGGGAAGGAGGACCAATGCTTTTTAAACACTTAGAGCCCTCCTAACAGCTATGACATGTATTGCAAAGTGTCTTGAGCAGGCCCTCAACTGCTAATGTGTGTCCTGTACTCATGGGCCACATATCAAGGGCTAGCATAGCAGAACTCATATCCTTTGGAAAAGTCTGGGGATAAAATAGAATTACTACATAAATATTCACACTTTTTTCTACATGGCACTAACTTGTCATTGTAAATAACAATAAGTTTAAATGAGTTACTGCCTTTAGCATATAAATTCCTCTTTCTTTCTTTTCCAGGTAGACATGACAGAGACCATCATCATTATTCTTCTCTATACTAATTATGACTCCTACTTAAAAGAACAAGGAAACCAATTTGCCACAGTCTGTTTAGGAATATGCTAAAGCAATACACAGAAACCACCTGGAGTTCACTCTTCCCTTCTTGAGAAAATATTATGGATGTCAATGGAGTTGTTACTCCAGATAACCCTCAACCTGAGAGGGTTATTCTTCCTTAGAAATGCAAAGCTGCTTTGCAATAATTTTCTGGAAGCATCACCTGGGTTGTAAAATTAATTATATGCATTTCATTCTTTCATTAGAGTTCATTACTTGTACCTAAACATTAGCAACTCTGACTTGTCCTGTTGCACCACACCATTTAATCACTGTGACTAGTTACAATGAAAATATAAAGCAAGACAGAGCAGAAAGATACTTCATTATAAAAATACATACTTGTATACATATAGTTTTCTCTCATATTTTTGTTATGTTAAGTATTTTATTATAAAGTTACATTTTAATGGTAAATGCAAGTACCAAAATACATGCTTCTTCTGCCCTCTTTATTTTGGAAAGATGGAAAGATTTGGAAAGTACTTAAGGTCCAAAAAAAAAAGCACCACCTTTTATTTTGCAGCACAGATTAATATAGGAGATTCAATAAATACAGCAGTGTAACTTAAGAGTGTTGTGTTTTGAGAAGTTCTCACTGGATTGACCTTTGACATTTACTTCTGTTCCGTGATGCTCTGTTCAAGATAAAGCTAGCCTGCTGCCAGACTCATGAATGTTGGCAGAGATGGAAGAATTTTAATAATGGCAAAATAAGAAGGTCAGAGCAACAGGGAATCACCTTCCTTAGTTTTCACACAGTTGAAGAATTTGCTACTTTCAAAAAATTTTGAATTTGTGCCTCAACATCCAGCAGAAACCATGAGCAGCACACAGTCTCACATAGATATACCTTTGTGTCTGGGAAAAAAATATCTTTCTACTCTAGTCCAGGAACATCTAAGCAAACCCAAGTTACGTGATTGCACCTCCTTTCACTCTACCGACTGTCCACTGACCACATGGTACCTCAGAGTCCTAAAATAAATATCCGGAAAAGCCTGCCCAGCTTGTAATAAAGGAAAACATTTTGGAAAAGTATAACTGTCTAAAAGGAACTTTTCACTGAAAAAATACTTAATTCAACTTTGCTTGAACCCATTTTTGGACATTTCTGGCCAAAATTCATGATGACGGTCTTCTGTTTAGGCAGTCATCTCACTTCTTGTTGATCTTAGAAATATTTTTCCTGAATATTTTATTTCTATTAAGTGACTGCATGGAGATTCAGCTTCTCTCAGCATTGTGTCAAAACAGCTATATGAAACACAGGGCAGGAATGCTTCACAGTTGAGGTTTCCCTCCTCTTCCTACTAAAATATTATTTTAAAAATAGCCTTCCCTCTGCAAATAGATAAATAAACAAACTAACTAACTCTTCCAAATTAAAAGAGCTTTGAGGCACCAGAAAAACAGCATCCATAAATTTGATGTCCAGGTGCTCTGTGAATCCCCATTTGTTGTCAGCTCAGGATTTTCTACCTGCATGTGTTTCTGTGTGTATTTACACACTCCTGGTAGATCTGTCTTCTAAGACAGTGACCAGTTTTCCTTCAAAGCCATGTAAATGCTCTGTATCCACTGCATCCCATGATAAGTAGTTCTACATGTGGCCTCCTTGTTGCATGAAGTATTATAACTAGATTTATTTTAAGAAAGATGCATCTGTTAGTTTCACATTATACCCTTAGGTCGTGTGCTTAAAGTCAATGTACGGTTTCACACACAATCCCTGTCTACCCTCCCATGGTCAATAATAATTTTGGAAAATTCTATCATGTCTTCAATCAATTAATTCATTCAAAATTCCTTCAAACAGTAGTTGTTCCATGAATTTGAGCACCTTTTGTGCACTTTTCTGAGCCATCTGATTTGGATGGACACCAGTAGCAAGTGGTGTCCTTCAAGGGTCTGTACTGGGACCAACACTGTTTAATATCTTAACCAATGACACAGACAGCAGGACTGAGTGCACCCTCAGCAAGTTTGTGGATCACACCAAGCTGAGTGGTCCAGGTGACACACCTGCTATCTAAAGAGTCCTGGACAAGCTCGAGAAGTGGGCCCATGTGAAGCCCCTGAGTTTCAACGAGGCCAAGCTCAAGGTCCTTCACTTGGGTCATGGCAACTCCCAGGCTGGGGAATGAAGGGGCTGATAGCAGCCCTGCAGAGAAGGACTTGGGTGTACTGGCGGATGAAAGACTGGACATGAGCTGGCAATGTGTGCTCGTAGCCCAGGTGGTCTATTGTATCTTGGGCTGCATAAAAACAAAGCAAAACCAAACCAAACCAAACCAAACCAAACCAAACCAAACCAAACCAAACCAAACCAAACCAAACCAAATCAAACAAAACAAAACAACAAAACATCAACAAAACACTAAAGCACAGTGAACAAACTGGGAAACTAAGGGTCTCTTTTATCATACTATATGATTAAAACAATGTGAAACTGATTAACTGATTGGTTTTTTTTGTTTTTTAAGAATGTTGCCATCACAGGCCGAGATCTTCATCTCTGTGATTTAAAATGGACTAAGCTACTTTTCCCACCAGAAAGCATGCTAACGTATTACTTCTACATGGAAATGACTATTTATTTTACCCTAGGAAGCTTCACTGATATGTGACTAAATTTTCGTTCATGAATACCTTAAAAAGGCAAATGTTATGAAATGTTCTTGTTTTCTTTCAGCACAACCTATACTCAGTGCAATGATAGAGCTACATAGTGAATTCTAAACAAATTCTCTCTCTTTCTTTTGTTTTACCTGCCCCTCCCCCCCATTTTACGGGATGGCATTTTATCTGAATTTTTAGAAATATTTTATTTCAATATAAGTCTAAAAATACATTTTATTTGAAAAGCACTGTCCAGGATAAGTGCAATACAAGTCAATAATTGGTTATTCAAAATACATATAAAATATGGAATTTACACTAATAGGGATAAATTATGTTTTTGGAAGCAAACATAGTGAAAATCTCAATCCCTGACTAGAACTGAGTAAAAAAATAATAATAATAAAAAATTCTCCGTCATCCTCAAAGTCATGTTTGACAAAAAGAAATGGCTGACTAGAAACAGAGTTAAACCCCTTAGTAATTTTTAATACATAAATCTAAAAATCCTAAGGCTTTATTACTTAATCCATACGATGTTCTCACATGTAACAGAATTCTGAAAGCACAAAATTTTCTGTAGTTGTGTGTTTGTGTGTGTAAATAATTTGACAAAGAGAAGTTACTTTAAAAGCTCCTCCAGAGAATATCAAATTCACTAAAGTACCATAAAAGGTAACTAGGCTGTTAAAAAAAAAAAAAAAAAAAAAAAAGTGATGTTTATAGACCATCAAAATTACAGTTAGTGTCAATAAATGAAGAAAAAATGTTTTATCTCAGTTAATGAGGTTTCCAAATTTCAAATCTTCTGTTTCCCAAAAGCTATATGAAAAATGTTTTACAGGAAACTTATATGCTAAACCAGAACAGTTGGCCTGATATCCCACAATAAGTATTCATGCACAACAAAACAAGTGTGCTTTCAAAGGATTAAATGAGAAAGTTACACAGTCTATACATACAAAATATAAGCTCTTTTATATGCAAATCCTGTCTAGATTTTTTGATCTGAGAAAATCATGTGTGCTGAGAAATAGTTACACTGCAGTACATTTTCACATTGCATATATCTTGCTATATGTTTGAAAATAGTAGCTTATACAGCGAAAACACTGAGCATGACTGTCTCAGCATCAAAGCAATTCCTAACTAGGCATCAAGCATTTGCTGCATATCTGCTTTTTCTGCCAGTCTTTCAGAAACGAATGTTCTCACCTTTGTGTGCCAGTCATTTTAGTTTATTTTTATTTCAGAGAAACGTAAAAATATATTTTTCTCAGTATATTCTGAATTTTTGGACTTCAGAAGCCAATTATTTGGCTCTCATAAAATCTAACATTAAAGTACAAAATGAAGTGATATCATTCTGAACATATTTTTGTAGGTGAAAAATGGCTTATTAGGACAGTGGCTTACAAGTGAAATATAGACTTGGAATTAACGTTCTGAAAGAGTTTTGACTTCTTGGTCTGTTCTATAAAGATCATCTTTGAAAACAAGCCTTGACCTAGCAAAATGCATATGTATCCAAGAGTCACTGATGCTTTCACAAAATAAACACTTATAAAAGCCATTTCCAGTCACTCAAACTCAGCCTTCTTCTGCAGATGTTCTGTAGGACAAACAGTCTTCGCAATGCAGAAAAGAAATCAAGTTAAAATATTTAGCTTTTTGCTGAATACTGTGAATCATAGAATAGTTTGGGTTGGAAGGGACCTTCAAAGTTCATATAATCCAACACCTTGCAATGAGCATGGACATCTTCCACTAGATCAGGCTGCTCAAAGCTTCTATATAGTAACACCAGCTGGCCTTGGCATGCTTATTTAGCTCAGGGAAAGACACAAAGTGAAAGGTAACACCAGAGAAGTGAACCTATTCATGATGAAGAATTATAGTCTTCATGGTTCCAGAGGTTTTTTTTCATTGACTTTTAAGCCCTCCTCAGGCTTCTAGCTTTATTTACTAAATTGCAATCTGATAAGTTGCTCCCATTTGTTTGTTTGTTTTATTTTTTACAAGAGGTTTTACTACCTGAATGCAGTGCTTCACCTGAAGGTATCTCAGATTTTAATTAAATTTCTAAGAAATACAACTCTGCCAAGGAGTAAGCTAGAGCATGGCAGAAGCATGACTGCAGCATATCTCCATTTTCTACTTTACTGTGTGCTGAATAACGTTAAAATTGGATATAAAAAATAGCTACACTTTTTTCCTAAATAAGTGTACGACAAATAAGTAATGCTTAAAACAGAACTGGAATTTATGAAAAAAGTGCAACCATAAATTAATATATTTAAGAACATACTGCAATATGCAATTCTCCATAATGCTTTTATGGAGAAAGTACAGAAGACTACATAAGAAACCTAAAATAGTTTTTCATTAATATAATCAAGATAAGTAAACTGATTAACTGGTTATTAAAAGAATATTGTATGGATTATCTTTGATTTTCATATTTGGCATTTGGCTGCTGTGAATCTAGGTTATCTTGAAGGTCTACCTTGAATTTGGATAAAAGGAGTTTTGTGTGAAATCTGATTTCAGCAAAACAGTCCTTATGATTTCTCGTTCTCTTAGACCACACTGCTTTCAGGGGATACCTTTGCTCTAGTTTGAGAAGAAAAGAAAGATTAAAAAAAAATGCTTGAAGGGAGTTAAAAGTATAAAAATTTTGTTTGACTTGTGTCTTCTGCTCTTGCCACTCTCAGATGAGGTACTTCACCACACAATTCTGTATTCTAGAATAAGAGATTAAAAAGAAAATGCATGTATGATGTAAGCTAGTGTGTTGTCATAGAAGTGATCTGAAGATCCTGTAAACTCAATCAGAGTAAGTGCAGTGGTGAAAATTTGACTGAACTTTATAAAATGAACATACACACTCACTGTCTGCCATTATGTTATCATTCTACCTCTAGTAATGTTATTAAAACTGTTACATAAAAGAGCGGTACAAGTATACTCTTCCTGTTGCACACACACACACACACAAAAAAAAAAACAACCTAGACTTCATGTTTCAGGTTAAACTATGGATTCCATCATAACAGTGCTGAGGAAGAGATCTATCAGAGACGGCATTTTGCAGACAAAGACAGACAAAGGTCAACTACATGTTGGCCTATGTGCAGTCTCTAAATCAGGAACACTTCAGCATTTTTTCATTGAGAGGCACTGAGATAAAATATCATAACTAACAACCAGTCATGCAAATTCTATTTGATTTGACTCTAACACTGACATTGATCTGATTATTATATACTATAAGATAATTCGTTTGTGATAATCACCATGCAAAGAATGCGATAGTGTAATGTCGCTCACTACAGAGGGGTTCACATCACAGAAGGCTTACACTTCTGGCAAAATTAGAAGGCTCTCTGACTGACAAGCAATGCTGCAGGTGCATTGCCTAGCACAGGAATTGCTTTCATGATTCAGCAATGCACAAAGATGACAATTTTAGGGAAAAACTGTCAACTTGCTCTGACCACAACTGCATACTGGAATTTATCCACACCCTGAACTTTAGTAGATACTTCATGGTATAGGCACAGGAGCAATAGGTCTTGATGTTGTAAAACATACAATATGCCTTACGGAGATTCTGTCAAATCTTTATTTTTTTATTTTATTTTATTTTATTTTATTTTATTTTATTTTATTTTATTTTATTTTATTTTATTTTATTTTATTTTATATTATTTTATTTTATTTTATTTTATTTTATTTTATTTTATTTTATTTTATTTTATTTTATTTTATTTATTTCCCCTATTTGCTACTAAATTAAATAACTGTATCAGGCAGCATTTAGCAGCATCTTGACACCAGAATCCTAAATGTTGAGAAAGCTGATTACTAATCTATCAGATGTATACTCATACAACAGTATATAATTTGAAGAACATATTAAAAAATAATATTTCAGAGTTAGCAAAACATAAGCTCAAAGGAAACAATATAAACACCACTATTTTCTAATTTCTAATCTATTGAACAAGCTAAATGCTAAGTTTATTATATTACTAATGTTTAGAGAGTGCGTTATTCAAACAGCTCTACTCTTTTCTTTTTATGACATAAATCTTGGTCACACTAAAGTTTGCGAGAATGTTTTTAGAATGACAACCACATACTCCTTCTGGTCTCACAGAAGCAGAACACCATTATCTCTCTTAAAGTTACATGGTCTGTATTTCTGAATCTATGCTGTTTTTCTTTTACCTGTGCATAAGTCTAGCTCCTTGTTTTCCCACAGGGTTATGTTAGCCAAACATGAAACTGGGTCAGCTTAAAATAATTCTGTGTGGAGATGTAGGAGTGTACATTGTTTGATTTTTTTCACAAAAGCAAGAATTATGTTTCTTATAGATAACAAACTGCTGGCATTTGTGCGCAGCTCAACTGCTCAAAGAACTTAATCATCTAGTCTTCACTGACTCTGAAGCTGGCATATATTTTTAGTCAGAATAGTGGGTAGAAAAGGAAACTAGGACGGGGTCATATATCTACAGTATTTGGTTGTCACAATGACCTAAAATGTGGATGTTCTACAAAAATTGTTTATTCCAGTTTCCTCCAATAACCACTGGTAAACTGTTAATCAGTACCTTGCCTATCAATAAGTATTTGTACATAGTAGTTGTAAAGACACCAAAGGTATTCTGATGTTTCTGATTCAAAGCTTAGTGATATCACCAATGTTGTACTACTGGCAATTGGAACTGTATCTAATGATAACTGTTTTCATGAAACACTGAAATGAACACCTGTTGAGCAAAAGAGCGAAGGGGAAGGTAACATAAAATATGGATTAATATAAAAATATACAAGCACACATGCATACACTTTGAACAAAGCTTCTTTCAAACTGTAGTTAATACCCCTGAATATGGGAACACGAGATGTAGGTTTGGAGATTAAACAGAAATCCTAGAATCAAAATAAGAAGACAAAAGTGATGGACTGGAATTATTTTTTGTTGTTGAGTCTTGACACCCAAGGATGAACCTTCAAATAGTCAGCTGTCTATAAATGCAAGGAACAATAAGAGAGATTAAGAGAACCAAGTAGGTAAAAATCACAGAAATCATTCAAAGCAAACAATTCACTTTCTTGGTGAGGGAAAAATAATCATTTGAAAAATTATAATTATTAACATTCTTCTTAAATTATGAATTATTTGAAAACTGTAAGCCCACTGAGTGAATTGTAAGTGGGCTATTATCTAGAAGACAAAATCAGTATAGATGTGTCTACTTTCTCCACTGACCTCTACCTCTACGAAAGCAAATCTGTTGCCTTAAGTATATTTTCTTCAGTTTCAATAGCACAGCAAAATGGAGAACTGTAACCAGAATAAACAAATCTATATGTTTTAGATGCTACATTAAAAGTCCCTAAAAAAAAGGATGCTGAGATTGCAATGTCAAGTGCTTTGAAGACAATGCTGAATAGGAAATGGTTCTTTTCTGGTCATCAAGCTTTAATAAAAAGTTATCAATTATTTTGGTGAAAACAAAAAAAAGTCTTAAGACTATCCTAAAATATATGACTAGGGAAATTCATCATGAGTACAGAAACTGAAAAGAAAGTCTCAATCACTCTTAAACTCTAGAACATCTCATCTACTGATCCTGAGACAGTTGGTTATAGGGTCTTTCCACCTCTGCTTTGTTCAGGTAACAAATTTAAAGCCTGACTCTGACATCTTGAGTTTTCAGTTACTAGGATATTACATAAGATGTCATTACCTACTTGCACAGAGCTCCTTAATCTTCAACATTTAGTCTTCGCTGTTTCTCTTTCCACTTTATAAATGACAGGAAGTGGCCAAAAGAATAGGAATGACAGTCTGCTGCTCAATACTTGGGTTGAAATACACTTCTTCTGTACAGGTTGTTCATAAATTAGTTGCTAAAAGCAATAAATGTCTATTAAGAATTTTTAGTTTAATTTTTGTTAATTTTTAATTTTTATTCAGAAAGAGTTATTAAAATACTGTAAAAATACGGTAAGAACACTCCTTGGTTTTGTTTTTTGTGGGTTTTTTTGTTTTTTTTTTTTTCCCACCTAAGTTAAGCAACTGGTTTTTATGAACTTGAAAAAAACAACAGTGATTCAATGTGACACGGATGACTGTTCAAGTTGTTTAAATCTCATGAGGCTTTAGCAGAAAGTATCACACACAGTCTTATCAATATAAACCAGAACTGCTAAATGAAATGAAGTTAGTAGATAACAGCTGAACTTGTTAAAAAAAAAAAAAAAGCAAAACAAAATTTAAAAAATGGGGAAAAATAGAACACAGGCATAAAAATATTTCAGCTGAGTTGAAACAAAAGGGTAGAAAAGATGTGAATAAAACAGAAATACAACAATTACTTTAATCACAGAGTTAGAAAAAATGTCTTTTTGAAGGCTAAAAAATGGAATTCTCACCATGAAAGAAAACTTGTAATGTACAGAAAAGATGGCTCAAAAGTTTCCTACCTCTGAAATGTTCTGCATGTTATCAGACAAAGAAATAAAGATTTGTGGAGTAAATATAACCAGACTACTTATTTCCTTGCATCTTCTTTCTTTATACAGTTACCCTCATGAGACATTGCATAAATTATACAGTGTCTGCAATTTTAGATGTTAATAAGAGGAAAAGTTCTTGAGAAACTTCTTAGGATAATTTTTAAGTTCAACAGAAGTGGTAAAAGGTGGTGGAGTGGTAAAATATGTTCAAATAATTCTCACAGAAAGCATCCTTAAGGCTAATCACTTTTTAAATGGCTAAGACATTTGTAAGCCATCTGTTAAGTGCAAGAGTAATAGCCTGCTTTTCCAGTTTGTAGCAGCAGTAACTCTAAAAGCCTAAGTACAAAAAAACATAGGAAAAGGCTCACAAAATGCTAAAACTAAATAAATTGCATAAAATATGAGTGCTTATAACATAGCAGTGTCTCCCATGCTATACTAGGCAGTTTTAGCAGTAAACCTTTAATTCCATCATCTACTGAAGAAAATGGACAAATTAAATATGAAATCTGTAATACCCTGAATTTGACTGTTAAGACATATGCAATTCATAAGATGATGCCAGCAGCAATAGCATACCTCAAAATATTTCCACAGAAATTTGGGTAATAAGAATGAAGAATCTGAACTAAGTTTAGAAAACACATTATGTTCTTGCTGAAAGAAAAAAAACAAGAAGATAAATTGTGATTGACTTCTTCGGGAATTCAAAACTGAGTTGGAGAGCAGTAAGCAAAAATGATCCTTCTACAGTTCGATTTCACATTTCCTCTCTCCTAGGCCAAAAAAAAAAAAAAAATCAAAACAAACAGAAAAATGGGTGCTGACTCAGTCTTGGCATGTACATTTAAATCTTAGCAGAGCCTCATGATTTGGGAGCAGGCACTTATAGTGACTCTCAGGGAAAGGATTTAAGTGGCTCTTTCTAGAGTTGCATGTACTTTAATCTTTAGAATAAAGACAAAAGTTATCTGATGAAGGTACATAATATACACATCATTGCAATCATTATTCCATGACTGCACAGTGTGACTGCCTCACAGCTGTTATTAATTGGCCACAGTTGGTTAAATTTTGCTGTCTAGAACAGGTAAAGAAAATTAATGCCTTCATTTTATGACAGAAAAACGTGTTCTCAGAGTAAGCAGAACACCTGCCATGGTATCAAATTAGTCAAAAGCAGCATAAAGCAAAGAATTTCTGTGTGCTCTTCTTATAGCCAAAATCTCATAGTATTACACTTTGCATGGTAATTTTATTCCCCTTCTTACAGATCTTGAATTCAAAGATGCTCTTACCTGACTGCTTGAGAAAAGATTGGAATTGTTTTCCTCATCTATATCTCCAGTTATCTGCTTGCATTTCAAGACTTCTGCGGTAAAGCATCTGCTTGTTTTTGCATCTCTTTCTCCAGTAGAATAATAGAGAAGGACTCAGAAATATGAATCTTGTTACGTGTCCTAACCTTTATGTGAATTCTTTTAGAACTGGGCTGTTAACCGTCATTTTCAGGAGCAAAAATATGCACTGTTATCCAAATGAATTAGCTTAGTTGTGCTAGTTCTCACTTTGTTGTAGTGCAACCAGATGACAAGGTTTCAAATGTGCTAACTTGTGTCAAAAAATGTTGAAGAGATTTTCAGTCCCAAATGAGCTAAAAAAACTACTCTCTTCTCCAATATTTTACCCAAAACACAGACCTTAACAATTTAAAAATTCCCAGTATATCAATATTTGTCTGAACATGGGCCCACTGGCCAACTCTATACATGTAGATTAGCCGGGGGATGTTTTCTGCAAGTGCTCAAAGTCAAGTCAGTGGAATCACTCATGGGTTTCTCAGTGGGAAAAGACTGGTGAAAACTCTACCACTCACTAATACATGCTTACATCAGGTTGTAAAAGCCCATGATTGCAAGCTATATTCCTACTTTTTATCTTTTATAAGTACGCATATCCAAGGTTGATGAGTGAAATACGACTGGTAATGTAGGGGACAGTTTAAGCTGTTGGAAATAGCATAAATAAAAGCCGCAAGTCCTTCTAACTGCCTGTACATGCAAGATCCCATCATCAATTAGAAAACACAGAACCAGTATTAAACTGTGTTCTGAGAAGGTAACAGGTAAACATAAACCAGTTATATTGAAAGGTGAAATGACAACAAATCACTAATCTGATTTTCTTTTTTCAGACAAAAGAGCTTTGACTCTTCTCAAAGGAAATAATCTAGTACTTATTGTTTATAACAATATATTTAGCAGGTTTGTTATTTTATCTTCCATATTTCAGTTAATAGCTCAGAGTTGTTTACAAAACAAACAAACAAGTTGTTGTCAAAGTTGTAAAAACATAGTAGGATTTAGTAAAGAAGCCTTGTCTTAAACCAGTAAACAAGGGCTTTAATCTCAACACCCTTTTCATGCTATTACTCAAGTCATGAAAGTACCTGAATGCATTACTATAGATCATAAAACAGTCCGTGTCTTACTATTCATGGTATCCCCATTCATTACATAAATTGGGGTTCTAATTTTTCACTATTAAATTTTGAACAACCAGTTTGGATAAAGAGCAATAAATAGAGAGTACATTTTTTTTAAAGTAAATTGTTAGAAAAGACCCAAAATGAATGAATGAACACCAGTGGCCAGGCTTGTACTATTTATCTGAATAGAAAGTTTAATGAAACTTGATCTTGTATCTGTTTATTTCCCAATAAGCACGCATCTGTTGCTATCTCCATCTCAGAACCATGATGTAATATTTTCTTATACCCGATCTTACAACATCTGTCAAAACAATAGCTTTCTGTCACATTTCTGAGATCTTACAAGGGGGTAGGTTTGTAGCAGGAGGCTGTAGGTCAACTGAGAAAGAAGCATCCAGGACTATGACAGGTTGATCTCTCAGCCAGTTGTACCACTCTGCTTGTATCCACCACATAGACCACTCCAGAGATTTCTGGAGGAGCTAGCACTACAAATTTCTTCCCTGCTTATTCTACTGCACCTTAGGAACCTGTAGTACATGAATACTGGAGAAATCTAACTTTCTACTGCATTTGGTTGACATTGGCATAGCTTGAAAGACAATGGTGGCCACTGAGATTGGGAAAACAGAGTGAATGTGTAAGATTCTGTTCTTCAGAAGATTGTGTAAAAGAGTCTCAAGGAACTATAAGAAACTTTTTAAGGCTGGCAAATAGCTCTCACAGGTGAAATACATCTCACTCTAGAAGATCATGTGTGACTATTTAGCTACTCAAACAGTGCTGTTATGGTAATTAAGTGCTGAATATGTGGAACAATTGCCCCTTGAACGTGGTCAACTGCATACCTTAAAGAGAAGAACTGGTATATATAAAGAATAATAAAATATGACAGCTCATTATTGAAACACATAACATTCACAAATCTTTTCTTCCTGTCATCATGCTGCAAATACAAAATTATACCTTATTTTATATCTATATTAGTAAATGTAATGTGTTTGTCTTTAATTATTATACTTAGATAAGTGAGTCTTTTCCCTTTTTTATGGTACTGGCAACAAAAAGATAAACGTATTCATCTAAAACAAAAATAATTGCCTGAGATAACATCTTTCAGAGGTAGAAATAGATTGCTGTGTGTTACATTTCCATTAAAGACAGAATGGGAACAATGTGAGATATTTTAAATCGTGAACATATATAGCTGAGTTAAAGTTGTGACTTGCAGTAGAGGCAAATACAGTTCCTGATGTTGTATTTCAAAACAGAATTTTAAGGTTAATGAAATTAATCTCAATATGTGTATTTAGTTTTATTTTGACAGTAAGTGCAGGAGATACTGCAATACAGCTGGGGCAACTTCTTTCCTTCTGATGCAACATACAAAAATTGAACAAGGAGATTAACTTACATGAGACATAGTCTATTGTTTGATCTTAAATTCATAGCGAAACAGCTATCACATGTTCTAAATTGATTGTGTACTGTTTGTATATTTTCACATAAACATAAAATAACCTACTTTTTCATAAACACATAATAAAATGGTTCACTTTCAAGCAAATAAATGAAAATAGAAAGGTGTATAAATTGTCTTCCCAATACTGGATTCCAATAGAACCAGCTGTTTTCTGTGCAGTCAGACCGGATCACCCCCTGCCCCCCAGCTTCAGTAGAAAATTCCTAATTAAAATACTGTATGATATAGAGTGATTTTTTTAGTGATTTTATGAAGCGGTACAAACCAACCATAGAATAAATAAGAATTAGGCCAACCTCTATTTATAGGCATTTTCCTTTGGGAGCCTGCTTTTTACCCTTTCAGCATCTCCTCCACATCATTCCAATTTCAGCCAAACAGCTAAAAGTCTGTGACTTTTTTTTAATATAGCTTATTCTTGTGACATTTTCAAGAATTAATTGCTGATTACAGCTTTGTCATCTCTTGGCATAATAAAACTATCAAGAAAGGACGTTTCAGCTTACAGGTATTATAATTTAGCAAGAACAGGAAAAAACAGACTTCTTCTCATCACTAGTTACTGAAATGTGCTTTTGTCTATGGCTATATCTTTATAAAACAGCAGTTTTTCATTTGACAGCTGAATAGCAATAAAGGCTAGCAATTACATTCCAGACTAGGATTCTCCTACCTCTGCATACAAATCTCAATGAAATTTATCTTTGCTATGTTGGCTAAAGAACAGATTACATTTTGCAAAGATATTCACAAATCAGATGTATATTTCTGTTCCATGGAAATAAATATTGCATTATTTCACTGTCCTGTTAAAACCAAAGCAAAACAAAACAAACACCAAAGCTTCCACAGAAACTGAGACAAATTTAAGTTTTATTAGTGTATATTTAAAACCAAACCAAACAAACAAAACAAAAGGAAAAAATGAAGAGGAAAGAAAGTGTTCTAGAAAACCTGTACTCAGTGTTCAGGGATAACATTCAGAAAGTTTTCTCTTGAGTTCACCTCTGCCGTAGAAGCAATTTCAGCCAGAACAGATCTTTCCAGAACTACAGATCAATGCAGAATGCAAGTGGCAGATTTTAATGAGAGTCCTATAAGGGAGCTCTAAATCCAGACTTCTTCAAGTGAGTGTGACACCTTGTGCCAAAACTTTCTTCATTCTCAAAGGTAAAGTTCTATAGTTTATTAATCAATAAATGTAGACGGAAATATTCACATGCTACAAGGGTGGTCCTGTGTTCTGCCAGTACTGAGTCATTAATTTGAGAGACAGAGGTCAAAACTATAAATTTTACATATGAAGGATAACTAAAACCTAGAAGAAATGGCCCAAAGGTAATCAGGCTATGGATTAATATGAATGCTATGCCTACATTTGGAATGGTCTCTTTAAGGTCAAAATAAAGCTGTTTATACAAATTTAAAAAGTGAACCATTCTAACTGTTCTATAAAAACTCTTCAACAAAAATCTTTGCTTGTCATTTCTGCTGCCTTGGCTGTTACAGGTCTCTAGACTCCAAGGTAGGAAAAACATTTGTATGGATTATAATACGGAAAATAAAAAAAAAAAAAGAGAAAGCTAATTTTCTCAAGAATAAACACAGCAACTGTTGGAAATCATGGTTAATTTCATCAGCCCAGAAGAAAAGAGAAAAAGGAAATTACAGGAATTCAGTGGAGAAAGAACACTGGCAAATTAGGAAAAGTAGTCAGCTTTCCATTCCAATAATTATTTGACGCTCTTTTGCTTAACAATTGCATGCTGATGTATGTGATTTTAGAACCTAATTTGAAGTTCATACACTCTTGCAAGACATTCCACAGCAAAATTTACATAGCTTCAGCTACCTGCAATTTCAGCATTATTTAAACACTGAAAACATTAACAAGTTGATGAGTTACTTTTACTCCTATATTTTAGAGCATCTAACTAATTAAGAAGGAGCTTTCAAATGTCAGTGATAAACAGACATGTACTGTAAAAAGTGCTTTGATCAATATGTTGTGATATCAGTAGCTATCACATAAGATCTTGAAGAATATAGCTCCTCATTTCAATGCTTTCAGGAAGATTCTTACACTAATATTTCTAAATAAAAATCCAAAACTTGTTTTAAGATACTTCAACACTTCAAAACCTTGCATGCCAATGAATAGACCTCTAGAAATTAAAAAATAATTCAGTGACCAAAATTTAGCTAAATTTGTCAGTGCAATCTCCCTGTTCCTTAAGAAAACAAAACATTAATTTCTTCAAGATTTCATTCAAGATGGATTTCTAAAGACATTTCTGGGGTCCTCTACTAAGTTTTGTGCCTCAACATTCAAGATGCAGAGAAGGTGGATGAAAAGAAAGATTTTGCAGATGCCTTGAAAAAAGCCCTCAGACTATATTTTGGTTTCATGCAATTTCTTTAGGACAAGTCTGATGAATTCTCTCATACCAAGTTGGGCATGCCAGTATTTGCCTTGGCATATGGAGTTTACTGCTGCAGATCAGATTATAGCTTTTAAAGGATCAAACACTGTCAGATGGCATAGATGAACATTTCATCAAAAGCAGTTGTTCAGAAAATCCTGGTAGATGCAGAGTGATTTGAAATTTAAAAGATGCACACTGCTCTAACTACCAGGCTCTTGTGGTGCAGAATGCAACATAATTATAACATCAGAAAACATTTCTTCTTCAGATTTTCACTACTTTGATTCACCTGGAATATCAATGGATAAACTCATCATTGCTGAATCCTTTCACCCTGTACAGCAGCCCTGCCCCTGCAGGCAGAGAACTTCTATAATTTGTTGCCATAAGAAGTTGTGGACACCAACAGTATCAGCAGGTTTTAAAAGCCAGGAAGTCCATGGAGAAGCTGTCTGTAAACAGACGTTAAAATACAATAGGTAGAGATACCCATCTAACAACTTTCATGAAATCCTGCAGCTGCTGTAGCAGTACAAGGTGTATGGACTGCAGATATTGATCAGGCATTATCTAAGGAGCATCTCTTTTTGCCACTGTCAGACATATAGTTTGGTCAGATACAGAGGATAGTCAGACAGAGGACAACTTTCCTTGAGTTTATATTACGAGCCAAAATATATACCAAAATGTCAAACCAAATATTTTATTGTGATGAGTCTGATAAAAGACTCAGAGCAGATGGCAATTAACGTCAGGGTCCACTTTTATATAAGGAAAGAGTAGGTATGGGAGGGAGGGCCTGAGGAAGTGAAGAATATCTGAGAGAGCACTTACAAAAGTGGAGGCATTTAATTAATTTCTTTTCTCTTCTGGACTGCGGCTGACTGATCCATCTGATCAGCTCTGTTGACCATTTTACCACCTTGCATATCTTTGTGATCACGTCTTTTATGTTGTCTGGCTTCACCACCTTCTGTTGTAGTTAAGGGATCTGATGAACTGGATTTGACCAGTTATGTATAAGATATTGGAAAGTTTTGCTTTTGGACTAAATGAGTCCTGTGTATGTCATACTTCACTATGACAGTTTCACTAGGTAAATTTTTTTTCTATTACACCAAAGTTACACCACTGCCCTATAACATTATAAATGGCATTACTGCAGCTTATGGCTGGAGTTCAATGCAGATGAAAGAATAAAAAGATCAGCTCCCAGAGAGATACGAATTTCTCTGAACCATTGGCTTATACAGAAAGGGAGAGCAAAAGGTCTGCAAAGATAAACCTTTTTTTTGTCTTTACCCCTTTCCTTCACCAATTCACAGAGGAAAAGAAATAGTCAGGTATGAAGGATCAAGCCAAAAACCTTGGCTGTAAATTGTAAGGCTTTTTAACTGTCACTGGAGCAAGTTCAAAAGCCTGTTGTAAATGAATGCTGATGTTTTCTAGTGTTTCTGTATGTGAAATTGCTGCCACCCTTGAAAACAGACTTTGGACTAAATAGCAATATATATAACAAACACAAAAATATGTCCAGATCTTACTGTGGGTGGGATGTGAGTTCTAGGCACTGATATTTAACAGAACCATATTCTCAGTGTTGCAGATCATTTCCATATGCTATTTTTGCCTGCTGACCTTACTTTTTTTTTTTTTTTCCTTTGCTTCCAAACTGAATGAGGACAACCAGCAAAAAGAGGTTTTTGTTTTGCTTTCCTGGTTGTTTTTATGTATTGGAAACTCCTATGATAAAACAATTTGTAACACTCTTCACATTAAAGGTTAATGCAACTACTTTAACAAAAAGTGTACAGTATAATTTTATGTATGCTGTAAGAATGACATTTGAATAAAATACATTTCCTGACAAATTCCGTTTAATTCTAAATTATACTGCTTAGCTGTTGCCAAAATCAAATATCAGAAAACAAAAGGGATTAATTTCTATTTGATTAAATTTTCTAACATAGAAAGAAGCTTTCTTCCTTGTACAAAGGGTTTATTCTCAGGTGTAACTAGTTGAATATACACAAAGCAAAAACAAATCTTCAAAAGGTTTAATTTTTTGAGGATCTAATAAAACAATGTCAATTCAATCTACTGAGGTCACATGGACACAATTTAGCCCATTGGTTCAAATCAATCACAGCATTTTTTCAAAGTTAAAAAATGACACCATTTTTGATATTTTGTAGGAATTAAATACACCATGGCTCAGTTACTGTAAACTGCAGCTAAAAAGTAGGACACAGAAAAAATAGCATGAAAGAGTAGAGAGATGAAGTTTCTTAAAGAGTGTTTCATTTAACATGTATTTCTCTTTCCTTACAAAAGTTGAAGGGTAAATCTGATGTAATCCCAACTGTATTTTAGACTTCACAGATCGGCAAAATGTAGTTTCAGCTACTCACAAGCCATACATATGCAACAAGCTTGGCTTTTTATATTTTCATTGTGCTGTCCTTTCATGACATTGTGCATTAAAATGACTGCAGCTGTCACAGGAAAACCAGGCTCCCTTAAATCTTAAAAAATGTGTTCAGCAGCAGATGAAAACCACAGTGACAATTTGAGGAAAATTCAGATAGAAAAATAATGAAGCTTATTTCTCTTAACATGATCAATGGACTAAATCTGTTAGTCAAGAAAAATAGTGGTTGAATGTCTTGGCCTCTATTTTCATAAAGCAACCATTTTATTCTGTGGTCAGAATAAAAATAGGAAGATTTATTAGACGCTTACATCCTCTTTCTAATACAGATTTTTTCTCTACACTTTATTTCCAAGCATTTTATCAAGTGTATAAAAAAATGAATCAAATTAACGCATTCTTATATCTTCAATTAGAAGATTTTTCTACCTCTAATAGATGTTGCAACAGAAAAATATTGCAAATATTGATCTCATTTTTTTCATTTGCAGTATTAAAACATGTTACTAGTGATTACAGACTAAGTAATTTCAAACTTCTCCTCACTACTCTACTCACTCTTTAATCATCACATCTTCAAATATTTGAAAAATAACATTGTCTTTCATTCAGAAGTCTTTCAGCTAAATCACAGTAATTTTCAATCCTATCAGAAAGTATTTTTTTCTCTTTCCCCTTATACTTTGTGATTAATTTCCTCTTCTGTTTTGATGCAATTACATGTCATCTCAGATTAGAAAAAAAAACAAACAACCAAACAACCAACCAAAAACAACAACAAAAAACCCAAAACCAAACCAAAACCAAACCAAAACAAACAAAAAAACCCACCCTCTCCTCTCCCCTCCCCCCCCTCCCCTCCCCTCTCCCCTCCCCCCCCCCTCCCCTCCCCTCCCCTCCCCTCCCCTCCCCTCACCTCTCCTCTCCTCTCCTCTCCTCTCCTCCCCTCCCCTCCCCTCCCCTCCCCTCCCTTCTCCCCTCCCCTCCCTTCTCCCCTCCCCTCCCTTCTCCCCTCCCCTCCCCTCCCCTCCCCTCCCCTCCCTCTCACTCTCCCTCTCCCTCTCCCTCTCCCTCTCCCTCTCTTTTTGTTTTTTTTTTTTGTGTTCCACACATAGACCTGCCTAAGACAATTTGTAGCTTTGTAGCTTTGGAGGTATTTTGAAATACATTTTGTTAAGTCACTAGGTCAACACTTGAAAAAAAAATAAATCCAGAAATACGCATAACGTATCTTTACTCATTCTTACATCACTTTTTATTTTATGATAAATGTCATTCCTTTTGTTAGGTATTTCATGTCAGCTTGTCTTAAGACTTTGATGAAATATCTGACACAAACATAAAAGCTGATAAACAGCAAAACTACAAAAGAAAAAAAAAAATCTATGCATATAACTGCAATTCTTTTCTTGGAAGAGGTAAAACAAAAACAAACCTAAATCTGTAATTGTCAGAATCTGAAAAACAAGTTATAGAAGTTCTACAAAATCTACAATGAAAATTCAGAACATCTGTTCTCATAAAGACTTTTTTTTTTTTTTCCCTTGTATTCTCCCACCTGAAACTGCCAATAAGCAAATCCAGAAGGTAATGGAAAGATGTTAACAAAGTAGGTGATCTGGTTCTTAAGCAAAAAATTCCAGAGGAGTTTCTTATGCAGTAAAGTAAGAGGTTCAGAGAACAAGAAACTCATAAATAACAACTAGCAAACACCTGAACATGTTTGACTGTATAGATGTGCAGGTTAGATAATAAAAACACTTTTGTAAGTCACCAGGGAGAATTGTAGGGATTAATGGATTAATCTTCCATCTGGAGCAAACTGTAGATGAAAGACATTAGACTGAAGAAAAAAAAACAAACAAACAAAAACATCAAACAAACACACACATTAATCTTCCCCCAATCACACCAAGTCAAATTAATAGCACCTTAGATTAAAGTCTCCTTACAAAAAATAAATAAAACACACAAAATAACTTTCATACAGAACAACTGATATAAAGCCAAGCATCTAACAGTTTGCTATGAAAAACAACAAAAATGACCATTTTATGGTTACTTTATCCTTCTACTTAACTAGACTTAGCTTTCCTTTAAGGTGCATAACAGGACCATGATAATATTGTTTGTAGTCTTCTTCTACCCTAACCCAAATTTAACAACAAAGAAAACTTAATGCCTGACTACAGGAAGGCTAAGTGGGATGTTAATAATGAACTAATGTTAGTAAGATGCTTCAGAAGACTCTCTCTCTCTAGAAGGGTGTGAAATTTCTTCCTCATGCTGCAGTTAGGAACAGACTTGATGCTTTTTCAAATGCTACTTAAAATTTGGAGGATTTGCTGTCTTTATAGTTACACACACCATATTTTCTTAAATATTTCCCATTCGATCTCCTATCCTCACGGTATGCTTAGCCAAGAGGATAGGAAATGGAATGGGAAATATTTAAGAAAACAGAAATCTTCCTCATCTAAGAAAATATGCTAAAAACTATATAGTCTGATTATTTCTGTAATACTTATCCAGTCCGATTATTTCTGTAATACTTATTATTTCATTCTAGATGTAATTTTCATTTAAACACACAAACATTAGAGAAACTGTAACATTTTCTAAATTATGAAACCTGAGCTCACAAAAATGATGAGATAAATACAAAGTATGTATGTATAACAAGCAGAGATGAATTCTTTTGAGGTGAGCTTGTTCAAAGTATCACAAAACTAGATCCCCAGCATAAAAATAGGATGATGGTGAACAAAAATCTAATTACAACAGAACTCTTTGAGTCTTGAAAGCCAATAATGGTGATGAATCTTTGTCATCTACTACACTCTTTGCAGTTCAATAACTATTATGTCAACCTTTCTTCTAAAAATATTCTATCACTTAAAAGATATTCTGTCACTTAAAAGATTTGTATCACAAGTGGGGGTGTAATTGAATGTATGCTAAGTTTTAAAACATTTTACCTCATAACATGTACAATTTAATGTTTTGGAGCTCACAGGGGTTGATGGTGAAAGACCTGTTACTTAGTATAGAAGTTTATTGCCAGATACATTTTGGTGAGCCCTGATGACAGAATAGACAGTATGTTCACTGAATTTCCTTGTGTCATTGTTGAGAAATATGAAACAACACAGCTACATTTCTAAATTCATTTAAATTGCATGCAAATCCAAAATATCCCTTAGACTAAGATAAATATATATATATAACAAAACACAAAACACACACACACACAAAAAAAAAAAAAAAAAAAAAAAAAAAAAACACCACAAACAAACAAACCAACCTGTATGGGGCTTTAAGGCAGTACAGACTCCATTGTTCAGTGGAAAATCACAGTAAATTAAGAATGAATCTGCAAAGAATGTCTCCCTCATGAATAATGTAAGAATTGAAATGAAAATTTGGTACATGGCATGAAAGTAAATAAACAGATGGACATATGTACATACATACAACATGATGTGTCAGTTTTAGAAATTCCTTAGAAAAGTGAGATGGGCAACATTTAAACAGAGAAAATAGGAAGTCACAGAAAGAGAAAAAATGGATTAAAAGCTGCAGAAAGAGCAAGTAAGCCTGCAAAGAAACTGCTTTTCATGATACTTCAGTTACCTATAATAAATACTCTCATGGATGATTGCATGGCCCATCAGTGAAGATGACTAGACTGGCACTGGAGAATTTCATCTGATCCTTCAGTTCCCTGTGTTCAGTACACTGTGTTCCCTCATTACCTACCTCACTGCCACAGAAAGAAGTATCCTGTTAGAAAACTGTTATGAAGCCAATTTCCCTTTTGCCAATAAGAATGATGAACTGTACTCTGCTGTTCAGGGGATGTGGCGATTCTCACAGAATGAGAGGGAAAGGGATCGATACTAAGAATGATTAAAAAGAGGTTCTAGTAAGAGTGAAAAAAACCCCACACCTTGATGAAACAGAAATATGCAAATGAAGTAATTGACAGAGGAGATTAAAATCAAAATTAAAAAACAATCTTTAATGATCTTCCAAACAAGCTGTCTCTAAGTCTAAGGCAGATCACCTTTCTCCTCTGAGGAAGAAGGAATATTTGTAGTTAGTCACCTGTGGAAATTCTTCTGCGAATCGTATTAGTGACACTGTACACACAGTATCAGAGTTTTTAAGACAGCCTGTGTCACTGGCTCCTCTAGACTTAATTCAACAGAACTTCGGGTGGTGGTTTGTTTATTTGTTTGTTTGTTTGTTTCTAACATCCATTGCTCTACACATGAATGACTTCTAGATGCAATTACTGTATAATCGTCCATCTGTATGAAATAATTACATGATCCAAATTACTGACAGATTCTTTGATTTACAGTACAGGCATACAGAACCCAAATGGTTAATGTTTGTTATCACGTATTAATTTAATGCTACAAAAATAGTTCAGAGACTTTCCTTAAGCAAGCTCTGAATACTACTGGAGAAGACACTTTAAAAATAATAACGGACTTGTGTGTATTGCAAGAGAAAGATGACCATGGAAGAGACTGAATAATATTTCCTGACAACAATAATTCCACCTTCTGAGAATTTACTCATACTTGCTGTGAAAGTAACTACCTGATTTATAGTCAGAATGTCACAATATTTGCAAATTTAATTTTTATCTCCATTCCTTTCCAACACACTATAGATAACCTTGGACATACCAAAACATTTAATCCTTCTGTTAGATAACCATTTTGTAAAAGTCTTATGCAGCTGCATTTCTGTATAACGTGACAGTAGATTATTGAACAAAAATGTGTAACATACATGAGATCAAAAGACAAATGCCCTAAACAAGCAATTGATTAAGTTTATATCCTGCTAATCATCTTCAGTATTTCATGCTGTTGTCATACTTTTGAAGATTTTTTTGTTACTAATTGCTAAATTTCTAGTCCTGATTTGATAAATCTTTAATACACTTCCAATCTACAACAATGGCAGGTATTTTTTTCAAACTGAAGTAGTATAGTAAATACAAATTTAAACCATTAAATTATATACTCTCATCATTTTCCTACATCAATTCTCTTTTTAGCCCTAATCAATAAATAGCACATATACTACACTGAAGCAAAACAGTTAAATTTTCTTTAGTATAAAAAACTCATCTTAGGGATGCAGATGAACTATATCCTTCATTGGCAGAACAAATTTCTCTACCAAAAGCAATTTTTGTACTGTAAATGAACAGATAGAGATTACTTTTATTTTTTGCCCTTCTTACTGATTGAAATACCCCACCCACACTCTTTGAACACTTTGAACATATACTCTCTGAATACTAGAAGATGTATGTTTATGTATAGAAAATCTCAGGTTTAAACCTGCTTTTTCTAGGGGAATCCATGTACCATTACTCAAATTGTTTGGGAAAAAGAATCCATAGCAAATGGATTTGGTTTTTGGGTGAAATTTTAAAAGAATTCTATGTTTTGTTTCATTTTGGTTTTTGTTTGCTTGTGTGTTTGTTTTAATTAAAGAAGGAACTATTCAAACAGGCTGCTGATACAAAGAGATTCTAGTTTCTAATAAAACCTACCATATAACATACAATTAGCAGTATCATTCATTACAAATAATTTCACTGGTTCACAACAATTTTTAGAAAAATACTGAAATAGATCAGGCTTAAAAACACCATTCTATGTCTCACTGTCGGATGCTGGTGTAGTCATTTAATTATAAAAAAGCCATGTACAGTTTCAGAGGAAAACATATAGCCATATCAAAGAATCTGTTATTTTGGGGAATGCCAAAAAGGGGCATTAATTGACTTCAATATTAATGACAGAGAAAAAAAATCAGACAAGTAAGCTACAGTGAAGTACTACATTGTCCAATTACTACCTACAAAAACCTGAAGTATTAAAGAGTGGTTGGTTACTTCAAACATTCATAAATTAGGATATCAGTTTTGTCAATCAATTAGGATATAAATGCAATATTTCTAGCACTCTCTTATCTTCAGCTCCATGTCCTGGTCTTTTTAACTCTGTTCTCCCCTTGTTTTCCAATCCTGCAGGCTCATTCCTTCCCTAAATCTGCAGCTCTTTCAATGATAAAGTTATGTTTGCCTTTTCCTTCATGAGCTGAGTGAAAGAAAATGGAATAAGGAAGGAATATGGCTCCCAGATTGTCCTTACAATTTATGCAGAAGGTTTTGTCTCGGTACTAGTCTTGGTGGCCAAGGTACACCTTACTTTCTGAGAGTATAGTTATCAGTAGGATGGAGGCTTGAAATACGTAGAAATTTCACTAATTTTCAGTTCATTCTGCAAGGCACAGCAAAAAAATGCATGCTGCCATTATGATGTTGCATTTAAAGTATGAAAGGAGTATCAGTGCTCATTGGAATAGGCATTTGAACATGTTAGTATCAGAGAAATTCTGAATTATTGTGGAGGGAAAGCTGGGAAGGTACATTGAAATTCAGCAACAATTCTGGAAGGCAGTAGGGGTGAAACACTGAATTTCCACCTTCACTGATGCTAAACAATGTACTCCATAGTACAAACACAAATGAGAAAGCCTGCCATGCTTCCAGGCTTTCTAGGGCACAAATACAGCCTGGAAACAATTTTCTTGAAAGGGTTACAGAGTCTGGCAAAACTCTGAATGAAGTAAGTAAGGATGACTTGCAAGTACAGTACAGTGGACCTGCAGAGATAATCTGTTTTAAAGTAGAAATAACTTTGAATGGGCAATTTCTCTGGTGTTTCCAGCTAACTGGCAATGAGAAAGCTGCCAAATATCAGTATCAATAAACAGAAAAGTGCTGAAAATCACACACTTTCCTCCCTAGTTGATTCACCTGTCCAACTCTTACACTGTCATTAGAGGGCAGGCAACCTCTGTCACATTTACGCTCTCTTCCATGTGTTGTGAAACAGGAATAGCGATATTTCTTCACTGGAGGACTCAAGTCATTAGTAGCTGCAAAGTATGGTGACATCTGCTCATGAAATGTACTATGGCAATACAAAGTGTTGTTATAATGGGAAATGCATTACGGTCTTCACACTTAAAAGCACTTTCGTGTGTGTATTTTAGACACACAATTTTGAAAACTGGTCCATTGTGTCTACTAGTGGACTGCAGTTTATGATTCAACAAAACTGGCAGAGCTAAATCTACCTAAGTTTAATAAGTCACAAAATGCAGTTATGAAACCAGAGTCAAATATTTGCTACAACTTTGTCAAAGCTTCCAAATACTTTCTTCAATATCCTATTTCATTTCTGTTTTATAATAGAGCTTTAGGTGTCATAGACACAGTCAACAATTTTTACAGTCATATAGAATAACTTGTTCTGTGGCAGCAAATATTTGTTATGCATTTTTATGAGTCAACATTTCAGGAGACAGGGGACTCAACTCCACAGGCAAATTTCAAGTGCTTTATCTTGCCCATAACTGTTTGTTCAGTTAAGGGGGAGGGGCAGGGAAAAATGGTAAAAGTCATGAAAGTTATGTGTGCAATCCAGAGGATACATACACCAGGAAAAGGACTAATACAAAAGTTAAAAAAAAACAAAAACAAAAACAAAATCATCATTGTCCAATTTGGACACAAGGACATGTTTATCATTAACTTAAAATGAAGATGTAGTTAAAAGTTCCAATTGTTTTCTCACCTTGGGAAGCAGTTCCTTTTATTCAAATGGTAGCAGGAAAGAGTTACTGAAACTTTCCTATTGTAGCAATATAACTATCTGAAACCCAGCTACAGGGGAGTACAGTAATAAAAACTATTTTTAGCTGAGTTTATTATTGGTTTGAAGCCAACATTGTCATTCGAATGATTTATGCCCACACATTACCTGAGACAATATTTAGTTAATAGCTGTGGACACTTACTGTATTTTACACTTATCATGAACTTAGATTATTTATAGCTAAAGATGTAATAGACGTTTTGCTCAGCAAATGTTATTTCTTAGATCATTCAGCCTAACCAGGTAAATAAACTCTTTTTCTCAAAACATTACACAATTAAATTTCTAGGTTCCATTGCACTACATATTGCTGGTTCCACTTCATGTATGTTTCTTCTGATGATTCAGATTGTTTCTGAGGCAGTAATTGCCCTAATCATTCCTGAATGCACTGAAGTAAGTAGCAGAAGAGGCATGATAAAACACTACTGCAATACTCCTGTGTTGCAAATAATTGCTTCTGTAGACAGAAGGTATCTATGTTCTTTCATGACTACTTAGGGTTGAAGGAGGATTACTCAATAATTTCCTAATTAATTTAATTGACACAGTAACAGGAAAATATAGAAAACCATTGTATCCCTAATTGTACATTCATCAGAAAACAAGAGACAAGGACTTCCAAATAAGACTGATTAAAAATTTACATCAAAAATCTATTTCAAATTTCCAATTTCCGTCTCTTCTCCAAAAACAACCAAAAACCAGACAAAAGCTGGAAACTGAGATAGAAAACCAAACAAAACAAAAAAACAACACTGAAAAAAACCACAAAACCAACCAAAACAACAAACAGACAAACAAACAAAACAACAACAAAAAATCAACCTATTGAACAAAGAAACTCCCAAACAAACAGCCCACCAGCATGGATATAACAGGATAATAAGACAACAGGACAAGAGGAAAATGTCACACAACCTTCCTCTTGCATTTTTCTTGAGAAAATCTTGGTATATTTTATTGTTAAAAACTGTTTTCCTTCTCCTTTGGGACACGTATTTCTGAATCACTTTATTCTTAAATTATGGTTGTAGCTCTTTCATTGTTTCATGCTGACAATTGAGAAATTACTTATCTTTAAACCATTTACTTTTTTGTCAAGTGGTGATACTGTTCCCTGCATTATGCTATTTATCTAAAAGCTTTTAAGATTGTACCGAATTTATATAGAACATTTTTATGAAAATGATACCAAATATTCTAAATACAGTAATAGAAGGCTATAGTTCATATTTTTGAATATTTTAAACATTTTTCCTTCAGTTGTTAGTAAATTTTCTCCAAATCATAAATAAAGAATTTTATGAAATTCTAAGCTGAAGAAACAAAGTTTTGGAGAGTTCAGTTCTGTTCAGATTATTGAATGTGGGCACTGCCCCACATAGTATTTTCATCCTTAGAGCCACTGCAATCATGATGTAGCTTCACAGACTACAGACTCACCTTATTCTAAGTACCTTCTACAAAAATGTTATCTAGCTTTGATGCTCCAGCCTCAGCTACCTGACTGTTACCATAAATTTTCTCAATCTTAACACCATGTAAAACAGTCTATCAAAACCATAAAATATTCATATTAAATGTATCTCACAGGGCACCACCAAAAAAAAAAAAAAGAGAAAAAAAATTGTTCAAATGCACTTGTACCTAGCGTAAAAAATACATTTGGAAATATTTATTCCATTGTGTTTTCTCTGAAAAGAGAGGTTTGGCTCTGATGGTTTGCCTGCTGCATAACTGCCGTTTTAGCATACCAGTAAAGAGACATTTACATTCTAGGAACCAGTTGCTGGCACATTATTAAAGTCCAGCTCAGCAAAAATATAATGTTCAAAACGGTGCTTAGGGACATGGCTTAGTGGTGTATTTGATTATGTTAGGATAATGGTTGGACGCTCTGATCTTAAGGGTCTTTTCTAACCTAAATGATTTTGTGTTTCTATGATTGTACAATTCTATGTTTCTAACAGTTCATTTTCACCTTATTGCATTTCTGGCATATGGATCATTTCTGGAAATATCCTATTGAAGGTTAAGAAGGGTGGGGTTTTGTTTGTTTCTTTGCTTACTTTTTGGCAAAGTATGGTTATTGTCTCAAGAAATCCTACTCAGTTTATCCTGGAACACCATGTAAATGCAAGAAATAATATAAGCTTCTTTAATGTAGATATTTTGCAGACTGTCAGATTCATAGACTACATGAATAACAGTTATATTGCATTAGAGAGGGGTAGCATGTGAATAGGATTATTTTTAATATAGATAATTAGGTCTCACTATTGCTTAACTCAACAGTACCAAGTCCAGCGTAGCTAGCCCAGGAGACAAAGCTTAAGCTGGCTAATTTATTAGTCACTCTTCCAGCTGTTTCCTCCTACAAAAACTCCTTTCATTAAGGATCTAAGTTCCAAGCATCTAGCTTTGTATAGTAGCAGAATCTGGAAAAATAACTGTATACTTTTTGGCAAGGCCTCAGCTCCTTGGATCAGAATCAGAACAGGAAATCTGGAGCACTAAGGACAAACATTCACACTGCATAAGACTTTTCACATAAACGGAGACAGGATGGAATGAAAAGGCCAGACCTTTTAACTAAATGAGCTGGAATACACAGTTCATTTCCACAGGATATTCAGCAGCTTCCAGGGGAAAATAAAACCCACTAGTGTATATGAAAGCAGGGAAGGGCTATGTAACATTAACAGTTTCTATAAAAAATCCATATTTGGAGTAAATTCAGTTCCCATCTGCAGTATCATGAAAAGTAATTGCATTGAAAACCCAGCTTTCAAAGCTATATTGCAACCCTTGTTAAATCCGAAGTACAATAACTACATATAAGGAGTTTAACTTCTCAATTTTCAGGTAACAGTAAAATTCTAAAATCTAAAACTATTTTTAAATAAGTCATCAAATTCTTGTAAATAATACACCATCAGAGTGAAAACTTCAGTCAAAAAAGAAGCTGAACAGAAAAGTAAGGAAAGCTGAGAGAAGTCCCTGTCCTTAAATTAATATACTGTGTGCAATTAATATATACCAATGCTTTGAATACTTCCTCACTTGGGTTTAGTTTGAGGATACTGACCAGCACCAGGTAACTGTCCAAATAAAACACATCAACAAAAGCAGGATTGAAATAAAGGATAAAAATCAGTCTGTTCAGCTCATTTGAAATACAAAAAAGAATACATATTATTTGAGAACAGAACAGAAATCTTAGAAGAATTCCATAGATAAATGATACTATTCTGCTAATAATAGTCATTTCAGCTCAGACATAATTGTAAAAATTGGACATTGTAAATGAAAGGAAATTATTTGGAAATAAGATATTTGCTTAAAAAAATCAATTTTTATTCCTTAAATTTAATATTTTGCTCATCAGCACACAAAAGCTACCATATCTCTGTGGAATTACAAACAGGTTCAAAATTCACTTGTCTAAACATTCAGAGTGAAGAGATTGGTAAGCATGCTCTAAAACAAGAGTTACAGACTTTTGGGGGGTTGCAAATCTGTACTTGTTAGTTTCCAGATTTTTTTTTTTTTTGAAAGAATGTCTTTCAAGACATATCTGTTTCTAATAACTCTCTTTGTTGGAGTCTTGCTCTTTTAGCAAAGGGAAGCATGACAACTCATGTTCAAAGAACTAGATACATTTACAGTCTTCTCCAGTCTTTCTACTAAAATAGTGAAATACCTACTTACAAGATTAAAATAGCCCCCCATTTTGGAACATAGCACAATGAGTCCAGGTACATTCATGTCCTGAAACAGTCAAGCAAAAATAAACAGCAGCCAGCCACAACTCCACTGAAGAAGGTAGAACTGATAAAGATGGTATTCTTTCAGACAGCCTTTTCCACACTTTGCACATCAAAGTAGACAAAACCTCGAGTGATTCAGTATGAGTACTACCATAACTGCTGCACATGAACTAAATTTCAGAAATCTAAATTCTAGATCCATTTTCTTGGTACAAAAGCTATTGGTTAGTTTAATCACAATTGCACTGTTGTGTTCTGAACATCACTAAGGAACAAGAGTTGTTATTACAGCACTCAAGCCACATACCAGAATTCCATTTCCTTGCTATCTAATTAAATGTGAGTCTATTTGATAGTTCTTTCAAAATTAGTATGAGAGTCCGTGGATTTTACAGAACTGACAAGTATTACTGTTAGATCAGAAATGTTGTTCTCAGGAAAAAAAGAGTACAAAAATGCAAAAGCAACCACAAAAAACTTTCTAAGCTTCTGAAATCGCGTGTAAACAGAACACACATTCACAGAAAAGTGCCAGTGATGAACTTCACTGAATAGAATGGTCTTGGAAAATTATGAATACTGAAGACAGTGTAGCCTAGGTAAATTTCAAAGTTTTCCCAAGGATTTCACCATGAAGAGAACTTGTCCACTGAGACAGTTTGTCCTCTAGGGGGGACTTTAGAGAGGATTCATAGGACTAGCAGCTATAGCTTTATGAGCAAATATCCCATATGAAAAGGTCTTTGAAACCATGTTTCTACCCTAAGAGAGATGAAAGTAAACAAAGGAGCAAATAACTGCACTGGAAAGAACCCTAAATAAGCTGAAAGTTGCACACTCTGGTGTGTCTTCTGTTAACAAATTACATATATAAGCCAGATTAACCCATTTTAAGTTGTTTTGTTTTGTTTTGTTTTTTAATGAGAGCAGTATTTTACAGTGAACTTGTAAAATTTTCAGTTTGCAACTTCACAATTCAAAGACTGGTGAGTCACACTACTAGTCATTCTTTATAATATTATTGCTTGAGATAAAACAAACAAACAAACAAACAAACCCCCAAGCGAAAGGAAGGAAGGAAGGAAGGAAGGAAGGAAGGAAGGAAGGAAGGAAGGAAGGAAGGAAGGAAGGAAGGAAGGAAGGAAGGAAGGAAGGAAGGAAGGAAGGAAGGAAGGAAGGAAGGAAGGAAGGAAGGAAGGAAAAGCTAAACCAAAACCAACAACAAACAACACACAAACACACAAAACCCATTATTGTTCAACAGAACATCATGTATTACTGAAAGTACAACTAAAATGTATGTTATATAATTTTCGTTATATGCAAGTAATGACTGAAAGATGTTTGCTAGTCACAGCAGCCACTGGTTAGTTATATGATATGTATTCCATATTCTTGAATGGAAAGATGCCTTGACAAAGGTAAAAAACACATTTTTGCCATCAGAATTTGCTGCTCGGGCAATTCCTTTACACCTTTACATCACTGCTATAAAGTACTTGCCCCTATTTCTGAAGTGATCATTAACACCTATGTGAATGACCATAAACATAATCAAATTCTTACAGGAACAAATGTTTTTGGATGGCTGGTCACTGCAAACGGTAGTACAATTAAGTAAGATGCCTTCAGTCCAACTTAACTGCTGAAGTCTCTCCACACCCATCTATGAGTTTCCTGGAATCAATATATCTTAATCAGTCTCTCATTATTCTTTGATGGCTTTTGATTTTTTTTTTGCACAACTCTTTAGAAAGTCTCTTGCCTTACCCTGATACCACATATGACTCATGAAGCTATATTCTTGAAGCAATAAAGTATTTCAGCAATAGGCATTCTATATTTCTGAAATTATGGTATTTCTAACTGTAAGTTGGAGGTGAATATAACAAATCTCCACCCTGAAGAACAGAAATTAAAACCACATATCATTAAACTATGAAT
This sequence comes from Patagioenas fasciata, assembly GCF_037038585.1. Lineage (NCBI taxonomy): Eukaryota > Metazoa > Chordata > Aves > Columbiformes > Columbidae > Patagioenas > Patagioenas fasciata. Next base: position 22,341,489 of record NC_092560.1, on the reverse strand, counting down.
AATGAAATAATACAAGAGAGCCAAAATTGTAATATTTGCCTACTAACTGACTCCAGCTTACTTCTGTACCCTCATTTCTTACACATAAATCAATTGTACCTCATTTGTGCTATCCCGTTCAGATTAGAATATGAAACTTCTTCTGAATCCATGGTAAAAAATTATGATAATTTCTGCACTTTGTGGCCCAAATACATTACCATCTTCTGGAATATTCTATACACAGTTCACAGAAATCTAAAGGGAACATGAAAAATATAAGTGTTTCTCTGATAGATTCAACGGATGTATTTCATTGCAATTTATTTCAGAATTCATGAGGGATTAATTAAATTATAGATCACATGGGTAGCTGGCTCTTTGTTGCATTACAGATGAAGTTTATTTTTTAAACACTGCCCTGTTTACTGCTTGGTACATTCAGTTGCAAAAATCCACCCTCGAAATGCTTGAGAAAATATATTTCACTGAGACCAACTCACTATCTTAAATTAGTTTCTTGACATAATAGTGGCTCAGATTTTCAACTGGAGTGGAGTAGATATCCTTTTATGACAACACTAAAACATCATTTCACCTCTTTCCCAATCAGAACTGTATTCATCAGGAGCACAAAAAATATAGGAATTATCTGAAATGTGCAGGTATGCTTTTGTTAGACCAAAGCCTTCCTTTTGTGAGGGCACGGACTGGGCCAGTTTCACAATAGGTAAGAAGTTATTCACAGATAGTCAAAAGTTTTTATACTGTGATTTGACTTATCCTGTGATTTTTTTTAAAGGAATGGGAAAACGAGGTGAAGACAAGACATCCAAGAGTGCTGATGATACAAATAGAATATAAACAAAATGGAAACAATCAAGGAGACTCACATAATGACCCAGAATTGCACTAACAATGAAGTGATAAAATGGTACATGAAATTCACTGTCAGGACAAACCAAAAAATTATTCGGGAGAAGACAATGCAAGTGAACATCCACAATCATACATTTTATGTAGTATATGACACACAGGGATGATTTAAGCAACAGTTGCTGAAAATGTGCTCAGAGTTAGTGATGGTAGACCAAATGGAAGAAAATTTTACAGTATTCTGTACTTTAAATAATGTGAGTAGTTCTGGTACTTCCCACTATTGAACACGATACAGCAGAATAAAAAGGTGGCAATTGTAATCAGAGGTACAAAACAACTTCTGAGTAAGCAGAGAATTTTTGTCAGATCTCTCATACAAAATTCCCTTAGAGATTTCTGCTACTATTCATCTAGGAAAACAGAAAACAGAAGGGTGATATGAAAAAATGCTATTAATTTATGAGTAGCAAGGAGAAGGTAAAAAGAGAATAATTACTGACTATGTTTTGTTACTCAGGAACTGAAGGTGCTCAATAAAGTTATGAAGCAGTATAGCAATATGGCAATGAAGATTTCAGAGCTTTTACACCACATTAAGTTTGCTGGAAAGAAAAAAAAAAATCGTACTGTCAGATGCTTCAAACATCCTAACAGAGACAATTCCTGCTGTGCTCATCATGTGGAAACGTAACAGAATAACTGTTTCACTGATTTTTTGTGAGATTTTATAGTCTTCATAAGTTTCCTCAAGAGAATTTAAGACGGTCTAATTCAAGAAAAAAAATAAGAGCAAACAATTGAGTACTACTCAATTGTTTGCTCTTATTTTTTTTCTTGAATTAGACCTCTTAGACTACTTACAGGTGCCTTCCTAAACCTTGGGCTTTTATGACTTAAGTTATCTTCCATTTCTTCCTCACAATGAAAACAAGAAAAATGCTGTGTAAGATGCACCACACTGAGGACAAAAAACACATCATGTCTCTATGCTTTGTAATTTTTTTTTGCTTGCAGCTATTGTTCTATTTCCTGCTGACACTGCATTTTAAACGCTCTAATGATACAATTGTTCTTGAAAACTGCAGGGAAATAGACACCACAAACAGCTAATTGGTGCCTCTGATGAAGCTAGAAACACATCTTGAACTTTCTTCTTGTTTTTGTTAAAAAGTGAGTGAGAGGGATTTGCTGTTATTAGGCCATATTAAATGCTCAGTAGCTGACACGATTTCACTCCTCACTTAATCAATGTTTGTAATATACCTGTCACTTATCAAGTATCCTGTGCAGTTATTGTACTATAGTTGTTGTTATGTATCACCCAATTTTGTATGCCCTGGGGGCAACTCAGTTTAGGGATTCTGTGTAATTTTCTGTTTACTTTCAGGTTCACTGCCATTCAAAATGTATCACAAAATACAGGTCTGTTATCAAAGTCCTTTTGTTCTCTGCCAGTTTTGTATTTTCCTGGCTGCTTGGTTCCCCATGAAAATTGGTATATAATCGCCTTCCAAAGCTGTTCAGCCTGTTCAATTTTTGCCACCTTTCCAAGGTTTTTTTAATAAAGGTAAGAAAATAATTCCATTTGTGACACTATCATCCCAGTCATCTACTGTGCACTATCGATTTATACATAACTAAAATCCTAAGTTTTCTCCTTTCCTTCTCTTACAAGATTTACTAAAAATAAATGCATGTAGTCACTTATTACTGAGTTTTTATTGCCATCTAAGAGTCTAGAGAATTAAATATACTTTTCCTCATGTTTTTATTATATTACATAATATTTCTCTGTAGTCCTCCATTCTCCTTATCCCTCGTAGGCTTCCCTTCCATTCCTATAAGTTTCCTAGTTCTGTATCTGCTATCTTACTGTTACAGCTCCCTTCAAAAAAATGTTCTGATTTTTGAACCAAGAAGCAGAAGTTTTTACACCTTCATTAAAGAGTCATTAGTGTAACCCAGAAGTTTAAATTTCCATTAGAAGATTACAGAGAAATGAAGATGTGCAAATGTCATATTGCTACCTTTATGTAGGCTTTTAGCATATAAAGCATAGGAGAATACATAACATGTAGATGAACTTAGTGATTCCAGACAGATAGATAAAAGTTTTCTTAATCTAATGTATTTTAAGATTAAAATCTTCTTACATCTCTTCATTAAAAATGCACACTTTTATATCACAGGTGACTTAGGTAACTGTACATCTGCATTATAACATTGCTTTAAATACATAGCTGAAGGTATATTAAAAAAAAGTATGAAAGCAAAGAGTTAGTTTTCAAAGTACATTAAAAAGAAATCTAACAGACTATGCTATTGTATATCTTGACATCGGATTATTAACTCAACACAGTATGGTTCTATTTAGAGTCTTCAAAATTTATCAAATGAGACCAGAATTCTTTACACCGTAGTATTATGAGTTTTGTAGAGTGAACAGGAATACACCCTAGGGAAGGAAGATTTTAGATACAATGTTTGCTTCTTTGATGGTTGCCCTGACTTAAAAGGGGAAAAAAAAAAAAAAAAAGTAGTCTTCCACATCTTTTATTTTATTACTTTTTTATGGACTTAATAAAGAACAAGTATTCTGTCCTGGGGAGACATTCAATGGTTTATCTCACTTCAAGAAATGTACCTGATACCTCCTCGGGATGAAGGGATGAAGAAGATTCAGAGAGATAAAAGACAAAAAATAGCACTAAATGGAACCTGCAGTTATTTTTGGGAATAACAGAAATGTTTCAAGACAACTTTTTGAAGGTAAGTGATAGAAAGGGCTGTACATATGAAAGATGTACACAGGAGGGAAATTAGGGTGACATTCCCCGATTATGAAACTGCCTGAAGTGCTCAATAACATTGTTTTATCATTCAAGAATGGCTGCTTTACATAGTTTGAAAATTTGTGCTTTCTAATCTTTCTATAACAAGCAAAGCACGACACAAGGCCCTGTCTTTTCCTCAGAGGGTTTGTGCAAATCTTTCTCATTTTAGAAGAAGTGCAGGAAAAGTGTCCCCAACTGCAAATTTGACATGTTAATTGATAAAATTACAGATTTTAGATATTCAACTTTTCTGTCACAGGGTGCAGTTACAAGGAATCATTATTTGTGAGGTCCAGGTAGGAAACAATATTTCTACTTTCTACTTCAAAAAGTGATACGTAAATAAAATTTCCTACACAGAATCATAATTAAAAAAAAAAAAAGAAAAAAAGAAAAAAAAAGAACATATATTGGCAATTTTAATATTAGCTTAACTATGCATTTTACCAGACATTAAATGCAAAACAATTAAATAAAAATAAATTACAATTTTCAGAAACAACTAAGATATGTGTCTGAGAACATGAAACAAAGGTGAAGTTTACAGTCATATAAAGTGGCCATGCAAATACCTTAAATTTGCATGATCACACAAAACATGTTCAGCTAGGTAAACTTTTATATGAATTGCACATAACCACACAAAGGAGTCACTAGTTTTTATGCCTCATAACCTGAGAAAATCTTGAAACTTGGTTCATAATACTATCTTTCACCCTAATTGGTAGCAAAGACATCTCTGAAATTTCTGTTTTATAATTTAGAATAACTGACTATATTGTACTGAAGTTAGTTTTGCAGAGTAATTAAATCTTCAACATAAATTAACCATATAACCTATTTGCATAAACGGTGCAACTTTGGAGCACACAAGGGACACACTGTTATTTCATCAAAAACTTAGTGTGCTCAATGCACAGTGATAAGGCTTATAATGTTATTACTGTTATCATGCCCAAGACTGTGATATAGCCAAGATAACTCAGTTGAGGGTAGTTGAGAATGAGTGTCAAAATGGACTCCCTGATTATTTTCTCCAAATTCTCCCTTTATCTTTAAAATGTGTGAGAAATAGTTCTCCTTCTTTCCTAGTGTTCAGTTCTTAATTTTAGCTGAAAATGGGTTTTCATTCATTTTACCTTACCTACATGCTCAAAAGAATCAGAAATAAATCTCTGGCATTGTACTGTCATCTTCAAGGCTAGATGGTAGAGTAAGTGCTGTTTAAAAAACAAACCCCACTTTTAATTTTCTGACTTAAATAGCACATAATTCTTGGCTAAAAAACATGAGTTTTTGAATGTGTTACTTGGAACAACTGAGAATATTTTGAAATACTAGAAGCTTTCAGCTTATCAATGGCAAGTGGAAATATAGATATTTAACATTAGTAGATTCCAATTCAATTGATTCTTTTTCAGTAGCAAAATCTTTATTTGGTTACAGACCTTCTCATGGTCATTCAGGATTTTGTTCCTTTGCTCTTGGAATAAATAAGAATTTCTCATAAACTTCAACATGTTCAAAATAACCTGTTCAATGTAAACCAGATCTGATTAGTTCACTTCATGTGCTTATTCTCACTCAGTAAGCCTTTACATGTTTTACCCATCCAGATTCTTGCCTGTCTTTGTATACCTACATAAATTTATCTTTCAAGACGGCTTTTATTTACACTTTCCAACTCTAATTCATATTATAAAAAACACAGTCAGTCATAAATATGTATTATTAATCTGTGTCAAAACCAAATTACTGTCTCATGAAAAAAATAAGTAGTTGTTTTGGAAAAAAGATTTGCAGTACAGTTCTTATAGGTTTAGGCTATCCCTCTCATTAACACTGAAATAATAATATTGTTCCTATTCATCTTAATGTTGCCAAAATCTTGAATTAGGTTTATTAGATTAAAACAAACAAGCAATCAAGCAACCAAACAAAACCCAACCAATCAAACAAACCAAAACCCACCAATCTTTTGAAATCACTACTGTAACAGGGGTAGTAACGACAAAAAGATAGTTCTTTAGTGCAAAAACGGAAGAAAATTAATACAGCATAGTAAGCTTGCAGAAATGTGCTTGAGATAAATTTTCTAATGGAGCATATAAACCTTTTTTTGATCAGTACAACAAAAACTGCAAGATTAATGTAGTGGAAAAATTCATATATATTGTTTTTATCCAATTAGTGTGAAATGTCTTAGAAGCAGAAATTAAAAAAGAACAGTGCATCTCTGCTGACTCAGAACATCCCAGTGGTACTCTACCAAGAGGCAGTTCAGCTGTGAAGTTCCTCTTTTTCTCCCACTACTTGTTGATATTTTCCTCTGCATTAGCCAATGGACAGATATGATATTTAAAGTACTAAGGAAGTGAGGTAGAGAGAGAGAATTTTCCAAATTAATCAAATAATAATCACATTTAGTGAATACTTCATAATATCATCCATTAAAAATTAAAACTTTGTCCATGTATTTTGCAGCTTTTCTGTGTCTCAGTTAACATTTTGCATGACCATGGCCTTCTGTTGTGCTTGTTCCAGGAACCTAAAATATCTGTTGTTTTATGAGATGATGGAGAATCAAAGTTTTTCCTGGGATTATGGGTGACCTGTATGAATGATCTAGTGGTATGTTTCAGCTTCCTAGCATTTATTTTATCTTTACCACACACACAAAATTAAAAATAAAAAATAATAATTAAAAAAAAAGCAATTGCACAATGTAATGTGTAATGCTCATTAATATTGTTCAAACAGTTAACATCAGGTATACAAGACAAGAAAATTTCAACAAAGGAAAAACACCTAGACATGTGCAGAATGTGTGTATAACAGAAAAAAAAAGCCACAAACAAAAAATAAACACTTCAAAAGGGAATTATATTTTCCAGGTATTGAATACAAAGAAAGGGGGCAGTGTTAATTTATGAATGCCAGTTAAGTCTCAATGATTTATTCAACTCATGTCCAGGTTCATAAAAAAACGCTCACGGAACTCAAGACATTAAAACCTTTAATATCTCACTTCATTTCATTCAGAAATTTTAAATAGCTATTCAATTCTAACTTATTTCACTCTGTTTATTTAGTATTGGGCCAGATATTTGCATGATTTGAAGACAACAAAATACTTAAATGTGCTTTAGTTTTAGTCTATTTCACTCATAGTCCTCTGTATCCGTTTTTCTATGAATCTGCTTCCTATCTCATAAACATTCTGCATCTTTCTTAATCTGCCTGAAAGATCTACTTCTTCAGTTCAGAAAATACGTGGCTGTCTACAAGTAATGAGTTAATATTGTAGTGTAACTAATTAACAACTAATAAAACTGTCTCAACTGTAGACGGATTGAAAAGTTGATATAATATTTAATATTAAAGCCACTGAAAAAAATCAACTTATTTGGAAACAAACAAACAAACAAACCAAAACAACACACTTCTGTGAAGTCCACAAACATAAAGTTCAACTTTCAAGTACCAAAAAGCTACAAAGCAACCTAAAGCATTCTATCCTGCAGATTTCACAGTTCTCTTCATTCTCTGCTTTTTAAGGATTAATAATCTTTATGTCTTGTGCAGCACAGGGAACACAGACTATGCATAAAATAGACTGAATTTAAAAATAGATGGTGTTGGTGTCCACACAAGTCTGAAACTTCACCTCATTCACTGTTTTTCTCATAACTTAATTGTCAGAAATACTCAATGTCTTTTAACAGTATGGGCTCTCCCTTTCCTAGCAACGACTTCAAAATTACCCTGGTACCTCTTCTCCCTCAATGCACTCTAACCTTAGGGGTTAAAATCAACACATAGAATATTCAACAGCACTCTCACAGAAACATGGTGCAATAGTTAATCAATCAATTATCACAGATAAATTTCTTTTGACCACCTCACCTGGTTTAGCAGGTATCTTTAACACATAACGGCGTTTGTACCAGAGAAAGTATCTGTAGTTATAACTGCTACAACTGCAGCTACACACAGCTGTAGCTATGGACTGTTCAGTGGTAAAGAATTGGCTGTATGGTCACATCAAGAGAATAGTTGCCAATGATGCAATGTCCAGATGGAGATCAGTGACAAGCCACGTGCCTCAGGGGTCTGTATAGGGATCAGTACTATTTAATACCTTCATCAACAACATAGACAATACGATTGACTGAACACTCAGCATGTTTATGTACAACACCAAGCTGAGTGGGGCAGTTGACATGTCTGAGAGATGTGATGGCATTCAGAAGGACTTGAACAAGCTTGAGAATTCATTTGAATTCATAAGGTACAATAAGACCAAGTGCAAGGTCCTGCACCTGGATTGTTGGAACCCCACCTATCAATATAGACTGAGGGATAAAGGGACTGAGAGCAGTCCTGCTGAGAAGGACTTGAGGATATTGATGGATGGAAAACTTGACATGAGCTGACAATGTACACTCACAGAACACAAGAACTACCATATCGCCGGCTGTAACAAAAGAAGCATGATCAGAAGTCTGGGGAAGGTAATTCTGCTCTTCTGCTCCACTCTGGTGAGACAACACCTGGAGTACTGTGTCCAGCTGTGGGGTCTTCACTAAAGGAAAGACATGGACCTACTGCATGGGTCCAGTGGGGCCACAAAAATAATCAGAACACTGGAACACATCTCATGTGATAGCAGGCTACGAGAGTTGGTGGTGTTCAGCCTGGAGAAGAGAAGGTTTTGGACTTTCAGTACCTAAAAAGGGCCTACAAGAAAGATGGGGACAGACTTCTTAGCATAGCCTGTTATGACAGGACGAGGGCTGATAGTTTTAAACTAAAAGAGGGGAGAATCAGGCTAGACATGAAGAAGAAATATTTTACAATGAGCATGGAACAGGTTGCTGAGTGAGACAGTAGATGCCCCACCCCTGGAAACACTCAAGGCCAAGCTGCATGGGGGGCCTTAGCAACCTGACCTAGTTGAAGATGTCCTTGCTTATTGCAGGGCGGCTGGACTAGATGATGTTTGAAGGTTCCTTCCAACCAAACTATTCTATGATTCTGCAGAGGTTAGGAACTTACAAACTTTTGAGGACTTGTAGGAATAAAGGAAATAACTCAAAGACAACATACATATTGCTCTCGCTTTTCTGTCAAATATTCTGCTTTACTAATCAGCCTCTCCTCTTTCTCCATGTGGTACAGTCTGTGGTGTAGAAGGAACTCCTCACAAATTGCCTGTGGTCAAGCTACAGGAGCAAACAATAGGATAGCACAAAACTCAACATCAACCAGTCCAAAAAGGACTAAAGAAGGACAGAGATATTTTTATTTATTTTAAAGAGAACCTAAGAACTTTAGGTCTGAAAGGATGATTTGCATAGCCAGATATGAAATCCAAATATTAATAAGCAAAACTATTATTTGTTGCTCAAGGATAATATAAGGTATACAAGAGTTAATAGCATCAGATTTATCACTTGATAGGCCTATTGCATAACTAAAAATAAATAAATAATTCCATGAGTCAGATTATCTACTTTGCTATAAAGCAAGATTTTATTAATTTCTCCATATGGCAATTATTTTAAGAACCAATAATTTAAATCCCCATGAAGGAAAGTGCAAGACAAGCTAAAAAGCAAAATCATAGGTTTTGTTCACTTCTACTGACATCTTAAGTTAAAAAATGTAGAATGCACTGAGCCCAGAGGTTTGGGTACAGGTGCCAAATTCAGCATGACATTAATATGCTGTGAGAAAGGTTACAATCCCACCAACACCAGAGTAAAGACAAGCATACAGAGTACTACATTTAGCAGGAAGAAATCGTAAGCAAAATGGAAGATCAACAATCACATAGCAGTCCTATCAAAACCTTTTGTTATAATGGATCACAATCTGAATACCTCACTACTGCAAAACATCAAATGACTTTCTGACAGTGTCATCTAGGAAATGACCTCTATGTGAAAAACAAACAGCAGCTATTCAATGTTGTTTCACACTGGAAAAAATGAGATTTTTTTGTACTATTTTTTTCAAAACAGTTTTTAAGTAAAAACAGAGCAAAGCTGAATTACAGGAGGTATGAAGCACCTAGCCTCTTAGCATAGCTTGAAGTAGCTGATCTTATGTAATTTAGAAGAGGAAAGATCAGGAAATTCTATATGCTTCATTGTCCTTCACACACACTAGGTAGTTAACACTGTTCTATTTTTGCAAGACTAAATAACAAAAAAATGGCTTAAATTTTCAAAAAATAATTACATTAGAACTAGGAAGCTTATACCTTGAAGACAACGAAGTATCTGAGTAGACTTCCAGAAGACATTTTCAAAAAACAGATAAGCAATACGTTTCTTAGTTGGAATCCTTGCACAATTGCATTGCTACCCTGCAAAAGTTTGGATTCAAGGTGATTCTCTCTAAACACCAATACGCTTTTATGGTCATGACATAGAATTCATGTGTTCTTTACATTTATCCTCCAATAAGCCAATATGTTCTAGGCAAAACCAAACCAAACCAAACCAAACCAAACCAAACCAAACCAAACCAAACCAAACCAAACCAAACCAAACCAAACAAAAAAACCCCAACAATAACAACAACAACAAAAAACCAACCAACCAACCAACCAAACAAACAAACAAAAAAAAACCACCACAACCAGCAGCTGTTTTTTTGCCCCCCAGTTTTCCAGCAGTTAGAGACAATGCAGAACTTTGTTGTGGGATTACGTATAGACTTACATAATTTACATACAAAGTTCTGAATGAATAAACTAATTCAAAGAACTTTTGATTTATCAGGAGAAAGACATTTAGTTCCGTCTAGTTATTTGAGAACAGTTTGTGTGCAAGATGTGAAAAACCCAGCAATTCTATTCACTGTGGAAAAAAATTCTCTGAAGTATTTTTCCTGTGCGTAATTGCAGTTAGAGTCACTAGAATTCTATTTTAAAATGCACTTAGCCTAATTCAGCCATTGAAATATCATAGCTTTTGCCCATTCTAAGAAAAGGCAAATATCTCTTCTGAAGTGCTATGGTTTTGAAAATAGAAGTGGATTCTGAATAATCATGTACATTAGCATTCTCAATTATGTTTCAGAAGTAAAGTGAGAGCCTCTAGAAATCCATTCTATCCAAAATAGTTTAGAGGCATTGAAAGATACTACTCCAGCCTGAGATAATTTATTTGCAGTTACATTCTGTGCTAGTTCTGAGACAGAACATATATATGTATATAAAAAGCAGTTATTATATATGTAAACATATTAATAACTGTGAATATTTTCTCCTTTTCTGTAAGTCAGAAAGTGTAAGTTAGTAGACTATGTCTACAGCACACCCAAATTTTACAGCACAACATGCAATATTGCAACATGGTATGCTGCAACATAAAGTCCATTTATCTGGGTAAGTTAAAATGAAACTTTTAATTAATTGTTAGGACGAAGAATGCAAAATTCCAATTTATGAATTAACATCTTCTACTTGCAATTGTAGTAATAATGTTACCAGAAAGCTACAGAGAACTTAATCATTAACAAAATCTGCAAAGAAATGATTTCTGCCTTGTCCTTCTGATAATAAAATTTCTACTGTACTGCTTACACTAGAGTAACTGTAAAACTGAAATAAGAACAGGGAAGTTGAAATTTTCACTCTCTCATATGGATCATTAAATCACAGAGCTGTTTTAAAAACAATTATAGACATAGTATGAATTATTAGGCTTGCTTCCTGGTGCTGTACCATAAAGAATATGGGCTTGATATGTCTGAATTTCAGTCAGACAACCCGTATCTTCTACAGGTACTCACTTTGAAGATTTGTACGCAATCTAAGAAGCATAGCCTTAGAAGTCCAAAATTTCTCTCATGAAGACATAGTCTGACATAAAGTATATAGAACTCAGAATTTCACAAAATAGTGCTATGTGTGTAATACATGGACAAAGAAACATAGTTACAATGCAAAGATGATCACTGCTATTTAGCCTAAAAAGACAAATTAAACATACTGGAGATGAAAAGAAAGTGAGTCTAACAATTACATTGGTTAAAAAACAGAATCAGAAATCCTTCTTCTTAACTAGTCTCAATTGAAACAACATGTTGCGGAGAAAAGAATATTTGTTTGCCATTCAAGCCAGCTCTACTTCTGGATCATCTTCACCCTAGGGATCTCATTCTCTTACTTTGTGTATAAACAAGTTGTTTCTTCATGGTACTTACTAAACAGAGTTAGTGAAATTATTTGGATGTTTATGCCATTCATAGTTCAAAGGTTTTTTTATTTTCAAATATTTTCCCTTTTCTCCTTCCCAAAGGTATTTATAGTTTACCTGAAAACAAAGATTCCATGGAAATCACAAAACTTTAAAAAAATTTGAAGTGAAGAAAAGTAATTTTAAGTTAAACTAAGCTTTTGCTCTTACAAGTATTTAATATGAATAAATTAATAATTTTGTTGTATGAAAATGTCTTATATAGAAATGCATTTGAAGAAATTTGTTTGGTCATGTCAAACTCATAGGAATGCTTATTTAATTTAGAAAATTATGTTTTAGTAAGGTTTGATAAACACCAAAATGCTGAAAAGATGCAAATCAGTTGGAGTCCTTACATCATTTATCCTTTTTGTGGTATGACAATTGGTGCAAAGACTACCACTTTTTAAAGTAATTTATAATCTTTGTTCACTCATGTGGGTATAGATCTCATTTGTGCAGCTATTGCTTTTAAATATTTTATCTTGCATGTGATGGAATTTGTTTTATCATTATATGTATACATTTATATCACATGCCTAACAAAATATAACTACCAAAACATCAATAGTTTCTGGAGAAAAAGCCTAAGTTTGACTAAAAACTAATAAGAAAAGCAGTTGTTCATTTCATGACAAAAAATGTCAGAAGAGTCCTGATAGTGCACTGTACTGTTGTGTGAGATACAAAGTAATAAAATTAAGACATTCTGAGGATATTTTCATACATAGTTGAAAGACTTCAGATTCCATTCCCAAACAGAAGAAAACATAGAAAACCTTTTCAAATTAAGGACCTTTTTATAAAGTTATCACACTTCTCCACAACCTTTTCTTGTTTGTTTTTTCCTGGACTCTCTTAATTGTGTAACTCAGCCTACAAAGAGAAGGTTTTAGCAATAGAAGTGTTTCTTCCCTTGTCTTTATCTCTTATGACCTGAACAGAAACTTATTCAGGAAAATGTTGCTTCACCTAAGTCGTTGTCACCTGAAGTAACTTAAGATCATAATGTAAGATAAAGTTCTTAGAAAGTCAGACAGTGAAGTTAATTAGAATCACAAGGATCACTGTTCTTTATGAATTACCCCAGAATACACTATATAAATAGACTTTTCTTATTCAGTAATACCTGATGCCATGTTTGATTTCTCTTATTCTTAAAACTAAACTAAACTAAACTAAACTGAACTGAACTAAACTAAACTAAACTAAACTAAACTAAACTAAACTAAACTAAAATAAAATAAAATAAACGAAACTAAAATAAAATAAAATATAAAATAGATTCAATTTTGCACTAAATTTGCCACCGAGAAGAGCCTGGCTTCATCTTCGTGATGCTCACCCTTTACATATTTGCAAACATTAATGAGATCACTCCTCAGTCTCCTCTTCTCCAAACTAAAGAGACCCAGCTCCCTCAGCCTTTCTTCATAAGGGAGGTGCTCCACTCCCTTCATCATCTTTGTTGCCCTACGCTGGACCCTCTCCAGCAGTTCCCTGTCCTTCTTGAACTGAGGAGCCCAGAACTGGACACAATATTCCAGATGCGGTCTCACCAGGGCAAAGCAGAGGGGGAGGAGAACCTCTCTTGACTTAATAACCACTCCCCTTCTAATATACCTCAGGATGCCATTGGCCTTCTTGACCACAAGGGCACAGTGCTGGCTCATGGTCATCCTGCTGTCCACCAGGACCCCCAGGTTCCTTTCCCCTACGCTTCTCTCTAATAGGTCATTCCCCAACTTATACTGGAACCTGGGGTTGTTCCTACCCAGATGGAAGACTCTACACTTGCCCTTGTTATATTTCATTAAATTCTTCCCTGACCAACTCTCCAGCCTGTCCAGGTCTTGCTGGATGGTAGCACAGCCTTCTGGTGTGTCAGCTACTCCTCTCAGTTTGGTGTCATCAGCAAACTTGCTGATCGTACACTCTATTCCTTCACCCAAGTCAGTGATGAATATATTGAATAATATCGGCCCCAGTACCAACCCTTGAGGCACTTCACTGTATACAGGCCTTCAACTAGACTCTGCCCCATTGACCGTGACTCTCTGGCTTCTTCCCTTCAGCCAGTTCACTGTCCACCTCACTACCTGATCATGCAGTCCACACTTCCTCAGATTAGCTATAAGGACGCTGTGGGAGACTGTGTCAAATGCTTTACTGAGGTCAAAGTAGACCACATCCACTGCTCTGCCATCATCTAACCACTTCATTGTGTCTTCATAAAAACCTATGAGGTTGGCCAAGCACAACTTCACCTTGGTGAAGCCATGCTGACTGCCCCTAATGACCCTCTTATCCTTGATATGCCTTGAGATGGTACCAAGGATAAGTTGTTCCATCACTTTCTAGGGATGGAGGTGAGGCTGACTGGTCTACAGTTACCCAGGTCCTCCTTCTTGCCCTTTTTGAAGACCGGAGTGATATTTGATTTCCTCCAGTCCTCGGGCACCTCTTCTGTTTCCTAAGACTTGACAAAGATGATGGAGAGTGGTCTAGCAATGACCTCAGCCAGCTCTCTCAGCACCCGTGGGTGCATACCATCAGGAACCACGAATTTATGGATGTCCAGATTGCTTAACTGCTCCCTAATCCAGTCCTCATCAACCAAGGCAAACTCCTCCATTGTCCTGACTGCCTCTGGGGCCTCAGCAGTACAGGACTCCTCAGAACAACCTCCAGCAGAGAAGACAGAGGCAAAGAAGGCATTCAGCAACTCTGCCTTCTCTGTATCTTCTGTCACCAGGGCACCCACCTCATTCACCAGTGAGCCTACCTTGCCTCTAGTGTTAGTTTCATCTACCATGTATTTGAAGAAGCTCTTCCTGTTGTCTTTGACTCCTCTCGCCAGGTTTAATTCTAAGGAGGCCTTAGCCTTCCTAGTTGCCTCCCTACATCCTCTGAAAACAGCCTCATATTCTTCCCAAGTGGCCAGCCTCTCCTTCCACGGTCTGTAAACTCTCCTCTTCCACTTGAGCTTATCCAGCAGTTACCTGTTTAACCAAGCAGGTCTCCTGGCTCCCTTCCTTGACTTCCTATGTGTTGGGATGCTCTGATCTTGAGCTTGGTAGAAGCAATCCCTGAATGCTAACCAGCTATCTTGGGTCCCTTTACCTTCAAGTATCCTTTCCCATGGGATTTCCCCTAGCAATAGCTTGAAAAGGCCGAAGTTTGCCCTGCTGAAGTCCAGGGTTGCAATTCTGCTAGCTATTGTGTTCCTGCCACATGAGATCCTGAACTCCACCATTTCATGATCTCTGCAACCAAGGCAGCCCTCAACCTTTACCACTTGAACCAGACCCTCCTTGTTAATGAGGATGAGGTCCAGCAGTGCACCTCTCCTAGTTGGCTCCTCCACCATTTGCATCAGGAAGTTATCATCAATGCACTGGAGGAACCCCCTGGACTGTGGCTGGCTGGCTGAATGGTCCTTCCAGCAAACATCAGGGAAGTTAAAAACCCACACGACAACCAGGACCTGTGACTGTGAGGCTGCTCTCAGCTGCCTATAGAAGGCTTCATCAACTTCCTCACACTGATCTGGTGCCCTGTAATAGACACCCACAACAGTATCACCCCTGCCTGCCTGCCCCTTAATTCTCACCCATAGACTCTCAACTCACTCCTCATCCACCCTTGGACAGTACTCAACACATTGTAGTTGCTCTCTCACATGAAGAGCAACTCCACCACCACACCTGGCTGGCCTGTCTTCCCTGAGAAGGACATAGCCATCCATGACCACATTCCAGTCATATGAGCTGTCCCGCCATGACTCTGTAATTACCACCAGATCATAAACAACTGACTGAACACAGGTTTCTAACTCCTCCTGCTTATTCCCCATGCTGTGCTCATTGGTGTACAGGCATTTCAGGGAGAGAATTGAGCACACTGATTTCACCCTAGGGGGATGGGAAGCCTCCTGGTCTTTATAAATTCTAGAGCACTGTCCCACTGGTGCAAGCCCAGCTACAACCCCATCTCCCTTTGAATCTAGTTTAAAGGTCTCCAAATGAGCCCTACTAATTCCTGTCCCAGCATCCTTGGAAATGAGAGAACTTCAGTAATGTCTCCATGTTGTTGTTTGACCTCCAGTCAACGGGAAAAACAAAAAGAAAAGCAAAACCAAAACAAACTTTCTGGAAAGCTTTCTGTAATCACATGACTAAAGCAAAACCAGCTTACTCTTGAGGTTCTCTGTTATCTTAATTACTTCAAGAGTTACTACACTTGCACCATGTTATCTTTCCACTGCAAGTTTAGGTTATCATTATTCTCTCATCTCACTATTTCAGGATAGTGACAGAACAAAGAAGCTGTGCCATACTTTGTACTGTCAGTTACTTGAAACAGACCATATTTATCGGAAATCTGCTGCTCTACACATACGTTCTTTTACAAACATTGGCACTAAGGAAGAAAAAAAAAAAAGGACAAAGAAATGCAGTTACCAAAATGCTGTCCTGCCTTTCTACACATCACATTCTCTGAAATAGTCTCATGCTTACATAAAACAAAAGGATATTATAATATGCTTCAGAAGTAATATTCTGATACCTCAGAAGATCAGATAAAGAAGTTGTTGAGCACACAAGACATTTTATCATTTAAATTGTACTACACTGGGACAAATTTGCATCTGTTCAAAATTGTGTATTGTTTGAGTAACTTCGTTGATACTAAGACAACTAACAAGTACTATGTCACTGTGGATAACCATTGACATTTAGTCTGGGTTCTTAAGGTGTTAAAATAATTTTCAGCACATTAAGTGCTAGATAAGGGTGATGTCATAAAATTGGCCCTTTTTCTCACATTCAGTCACCTACTTATGATTCCAAATCCCCTTCTTCAAAGTTAAAGCCAAATACCATGAGCATTTCTGGCAGCTCTTCACACATGAGAAAATACAAGAAAATTTGAAAACTAGAAGAGTAGTTGATTCCTTACAAATATCTTGAATACTGATTCTTATGATATCATTTCCTACAGGATACAAGCCTGCCAGCTAATTTTCCTTTTTTAACATCTTCCTGGTAAATTTAAGTAGGTGTGGAACCCATCTGAATTCTATAATGAAAATGGTAAAATACGTTGATCTAATTTCATAACGATAAAGTAAATATTAATTCCTCCCAAAATCTTTCCTGCAGTTCAGTACATAAATATAAGTTAACATCCTTTAGAAATATTTGGTAATATTTACTTTGATCACAGCTCTTACATCATTGCTATTTAGTTGCTTGCCAGCCATGAAAGAAAAATATACAAATATAGGTGCAGGACACAATAACGAACACCTTTTAACAATTGTAACCAAAATACCATTTCATACGTCTTCTTTTTCAGCATTGAGAATAAATGTATTTCCTGTTGCTCTTAGGAACATAAATGTTAAAAAATCTCAGCAAAAATTCTGATGTTTTCTCAACAGTGTCTCTTTTTTACCATATTTGTGACATTTAGCCCAAATTCTTCACTTTATTTTACTAGTGAGTATAAATCGAAAGTTTTCTGGAGCTACATTCACTGTATTTTAAATGGTTCAAGCTAAAACTTACAGGACCTGTTGCATAGCAATATTGATCTTCTCTAAGAGACAAGTTGTCACATATTTTAAATAAATAAACCAAATCAAGTAAAGATTTTATTAGCATTTCAAATTTTCTTACTGTGTTTTGACTACTAGATTCACTTGTTAAAATAATGGTAAGTTTAACCGTAATGTAATGCCATATCCCAATACAGTGCTTCTACATTTATTTGGATTGTACCTTAGAATTGTTGGGTTTGGGCTGTATTTTTTTTTTTTTTTCCAGTTTTAGACTCTGCTATGTACCAAGTGTCAGGTAGGAATAATAAATAATGATAAGCAATTATAACAGTAGAAGAGTTACACATTAAGTTTTCCCCTTCTTAAGGATGAAAAAAAAAGAATATTTTCTTAGGATAGGATGTGATAATCTGTTAGATCTAACTGATTAATATTAATTTTTCTCAGATGGCAAAATTTTCCTCTCTATTACCCTGAAGGCCGCCTTCTAATCAATTCATGCTAAAAACAAAAGCAAAAAAATATTTTCAAATGCACTGAAATTAAGGCCTAATTTATGGGTCATATCGGAAGAAGTAGAAATTAATCCTCGGTAAACAGAGACTATGGTCCATATTTATAAACATAAAGAGTAATTTAATTTATCATAAAGTGAAGTGATATTGGAAACTTTACTTAAATACCTTGATCTTTTGATGCTTTTCATCTACTGTAGATGAGTTCTCACACCCACTCTAAGAAGCCTCTGCCTGCAAACAGGACACACATTGAGATGAATAGTTGCAAAAATATTCAATCTACCTTTGTATCCTAGAAACCCCTTGAGTCAGCACTGCACTCTGTAAAGAGCAAAAAGTAACTGCAGTGCCAATCCACTCAAATAAACTTTTGGAGACAAGAATGTAATCCTTCTTTATGACCCAGCCAACCTGTGCATAGATATGTTGGTATCGCTCACCATCACCTCATGACTACCCTTTGCATCTCACTCTCAACCTTACCTAGCACCTCATTGTAACTTAGAACTCCAGTTTTTGCAGTTGATTGTCTTCTTCTGTCCTTTGTAAGCACTGCTAAAATGAGTCACATCTTTTTCAGGTGTGCGTAAAATTTCCCAGCTTCTTTCCTGTTCCCCCTGCCCCACCAAGTAATCCCAGAAAAGCTACACACAGCCCATTACAGTTTCTCAATGCTATATTTCAACTCCTTCACTCTGAGTTGCACCTTTTTCCCTTCAGCTGTTCAGTAGCAATCCCTTCAAGAAAACTCCAAATAAACTAGATATAATTGACATCTGCATACCCAGATATACAACTGAAATTCTTCCTTAACCACAATTGGGGAACTTCAAGGAAGAAAAATCACTCCGCTTGACACAAGTCTATCAAGTCACAGTCTGTCATCTTTTCCCTCTTCTCTCTTTTCAGAACAGGTCCTAAATCTGAGGAGAGAAACCTGGATGCTTCTCCAGGCTGACCTTAGAACCACAGTCATTCAAAAAACTTCAAGTGCATTTAGGAATTCCAGTTCCACTCAATGGGCCCTATTAGGCCTCTTTCTGACAGTATGAATCCCATGCATCCAGTCAGAAGATTTTGTTTCAAAACTGCTACTATAAATATTCCTACTTTCTACAATTGTTCATTGCATACAAGGAACTAGGTATTTTTTAAAAAGGTCAAGTTTGCATTGGCTAAACATAACTATAAAACCATCAGTGACAGTTCTCCCTAAAACATCTGTAACATCTGTAAGTCACATATTTCACTAGCTAGGATAAACCCTGATAAACCCTGCCAACTGTTTGAGACTGTGTGCATATTTCACATCAGAAAATAAAAGAAAACAAAATGCACCAAAAGAGAAAACCAGACAAAAATAACAAAAAAACCCATCTCCAACCTCCCTGCCCCATCCTGCTTCCCCATCCCCCCCAAAAAAATCCTCTATCAATTATTGTAAAAAGTCTGTTTGTGAAATACGTCGCGGGTCCTGAATACTGATATTGAAGTTCATCACAAAATTAACAGATCCTTTGAGAAAGCATGAACAGACAAAAAGAGAGCTTGCATTGAATATTTTTATTGGCATTTCAAATACAGAGTAAATCAGCAACTTAGAGCTTTGAAAGCTTTGTGTCTCCTCATGACTTGCTAAGAAGACTCAGTATTAAACACTTACACTCACTTGGAATTGTAACATGCAATGTTTTGCACTGAACTCAGAAGTTACCTATTTCTCTGTCAGATTCAAAATTAATCATATTCTGATGCTGTAGTCAAGATACCTAAGCTTGCATGTTCTGCTAATAGCAGAGAATCTCATTAATGTCAGCAGAACTATGAACTAGTGAAAAAAGGCTGAGCATCCAGAGTTGATGCTGACAAAATTGCTTTTTGTTTTAAATAATTAAAACCCCTGAACTCAATGTCACATTTTTATAAGTCACACTCTATTTTTCTTTCAAAGACAAAAAAAACCAGCCTTATTTCTAATAGTATTTAATGAAAGTATTTTCAGCTGAACTCCTGTTCCTCATAATGCCACGATGAATCGAACTCTATTTGCTCATTTTTTTTCCTTGGCTTTGATGACAGATAAGAAATGGAGCAGTATCCAATAAAGTGTTTGTTATTGTATTCACTTTTTACAAATACACAAATGAATTTAATGATGAATATGACATGAAAGTCAGTATTCTGGTATTGAGGTAGAATTAGAACTTACTATATAAATGTGATTTCCTACCATTCCCTCATGAATATATAAAATAAAATAAAATAAAATAAAATAAAATAAAATAAAATAAAATAAAATAAAATAAAATAAAATAAGAGTGATTTAGACTGAGAAGGTAATGAGATACCATAGTCTTACAAAAATCAACCTTCTCAGAGTGCTGAAAAAGCATTAAAAATGTGATTAATTCATTTCATACTAACTGTATCATTAAAATTATCCATAACAGATCCAGATCACCAGAAGTGTTTAAAAAATATCAACATCTTTAGTATAATAGTTTCAGTATTCTCTGTGGCATAAAATCTATTTTCAAAAAGCCATGCACGACAAAATGTCATAACCACTCTGATTCAAAAGAAAATATTATGTATTTCAAATTATGCCAAATATGGCTGACTTGCTAAAAGCAGTTGTCATCAGAAAGGCTAAATGAAAAGTTGAATTTATAACCCAAATATTCGTACTTCTTACAATAATAATTACCTGACAATTATAATAAAATATTATTGCTCTTTATTTTTGTAAATAACGGAATGGTGGAGAGCGGTTTTCTTCCTGGGTAGCAGTGGATATAAAGTTACACTTGATACAAAGTACCTAAAACAAATGAGGGTGAGAAGGAGAAGGTTACACAAGCCCTGAGCACTTACACTGTTTTGAGCTATTACAAACCATAGAGCATAATGTATAAACTGATAGAATTCCATGTATCACCTTTATTTCCAATTCTATAATTACATTTAAAATGCACTTGGTGATACTGGGATCTCCAAAACAACATTAGTCTAGTTAAGACCAGTCATTTCAAATATTTTATCTTTTTAATGTTTTAATTACGAGACATGAGACTAAGATAGGAATTCACTTTTTCTTCCTGGAAATCAGATATCTGACTGGATCATTTTTATTTTGCTTCACACACATTTTTGGTTAACACAGCTAACTAATTTATCGTGTATTTGAAATCAGGCAAAATAAAAATAATGTATAGCAGACTCTTGAGCAGATACTCTGTGAGACTCTCGGCAAAGCCAAAATCTCATTCTATGTCTGTTACTCTAGGAAAACATCACCTTTCTAAAACTTACAGATCTGTATTAGTAAATGAAACCTGGGCAGTGATATAAAATGGTTTTTTCTAGTCTTTAAAAGATAAAATTATAGAATCATAGGATAGTTCAGGATAAAAGACACCTCTGGTGGTCATCTAGTCTGATTCACTTGTTGCAGCAGGCTAAGTTAGACCAGGTGGCTCAAACTCTCTCAAGTCAAATAATGAGTAGATAGTCTCATAACTTCACCAACAACGTAAACTCCACAGCCTCTCTGAGTACCTGTCACTATGTCTGTTCAACACATTTCAAAAGCTTTTCCCCTACACCTAGCTAGAACTTTCTTGGTTGCAACCTGTGACCATTTCCCTTGGCTACACACCTGGAGGCTGGCTGCATCTTCTCTACACTTACCCATTCTGAAGACCAAACTAAGATTTTGCCCAAACCTTCCTTTTCAAAGGAATTACGTTCCCTCAGCCTTTGTTTGTATGCCATGTTCTTCAGCTCCTTATCATCTATGTAACTCTTCACTGGACCCACTTGAGTACGTTCATATGTCTGTTTCACTGGGGATCCCAGAACTGGGCACATCACTCCAGGTAGAGTTTCTCACATGCTGAACAGAAGGCAGGATCACTTCCTTCAGCCTGCTGGTTGTACCCTCACTAAAGTAGCCCAGGAATTGCAAGGTTAATTTGCCACAGGGTGCAGTGCTCGATGGTGTTTAGCTTTTTTCCACCAGGACCCTCAGCATTTTCTTTGTGAAGCTGCCTTCCAGCTGGCCAGCCCTGAGTCTGCTGTGTGGTTTATTGATCTACAGATGCAGGGCTTTGTGTGTCACTTTCTTGAACTTCATGAAGAACCTGTCTGCCTATGTCTCTGTTTTTTCCACAGTCTTATAAACTGTTATTTGACCCTGTCTTCCAGCATATTAACCACTTCCCCCAAATTGGTGTTGGCACTAAATTTGAGGTTGACCACAATCTTGCTTAGAGTGCACTCCTTCCTGACATTCCAGCTGTTAATGAAAACATTGAACAATACTTATAGTGCCTCATCCACTCCAGAGGTCACCCATTTGACTATAAGGGACTATGTCAAAGATCTTGTATGTAAATGAAATCCAACTCTCTCCCCTTAAATACCCAAACCTGTCATCCCATCCCAGAAGGCAATGAGTACAGATAAGTATAATTTGGCACTGGTAAATTTCTACCAGCTTCTTCCTGTTTATTTAGTTCTTTAACTGTATGGAAATGTTTTCCATGAGGATTGCTCCATAGTTTTCTTGGGTCCCGATGTGAGGCTGAATGGACTGTAGCTCTATGGATGTTCCTTCTTGTTTCTGATGATGGGTATGACATTAGTCTTCTTTCAGTTATCAGGAACAACCATCATACAGCTCATCCATCAAACAATTGGACTATTGCAACTTAAATGTAATTAGAAAATCTATGTTCCCAACAATCTGATCCATATAAACATCTGGTCATAATTCTGTAATCAGAACAGGTTTTCACTGTTTATTCTATTTTGGCAAACCCATCAGAATAGTAAGGTTCAAGTTTTCCTCTGCTTCAGATAGTACCTTTTCTCAAGCTAAGGCAAAATGAAAGGACAAATCTCTTTGATCAAACCACATTCTAACACACTGTTTTAATTATTAATATGATCTCATTGGATGAATTCTTGGCATCTGCACATTATACTTCAGCAGCTTTAAAAATGGCAATAGCATGAGGCAACACCAAAAAAGATCCCTGGAAAAAAAAAATTGTTTCATTTAAACACATAGAATGTATAGAATCAAAATGCTTGCAAAAGTAGACATCTATGCATTGCTTTACTTGCATATCAATTAATCACTTCAGAAACTTTGTTAAACTATTCACTTTATGTTTCCATAAGAAAAACAATTGGAAGGAAAAATAATCTGAAGGGAAAACAAACAGTGCAGTTGCCTTGGATCTGAGAGAACAGAAAGAAAACTAATTCTAGCATAAAGGAAGTAAGAGACTGAAGTTTTGATCCCCCAAAACTATGCCTTCTTGTCATTACTTTCTTCACCACCTAGACTTAAAGCCATAGCAGTTTTTCATTATTGGATCTGAGATCTGTTGCTCATTACCATAAGGTAACTGAAACGACCCTCCAGTTTATCTTCAACTCTTGTGCTTAGCATCTTTTTATCTCTGTGATGATCCTTCCTTTTTCAGTGAAGGCTCTGTGTTATCCTGACTGGAGTTTTCCATACAGTGCTTATTGACCAGTTTAATGGTCATTTTGTCTCCCTCTGTGGTCTATTTTCTGTACATTCCTAACTCTCCTGTTAATAGGTTATATATTACCTTATTTTCATCCTGCTGGAATTGTTCAACAGATGCCAGATTTCTCAGAAGTACCAGCCAGACATATCAGAAAACTGTAATGCTTGTGGAATAGTAAATATTTCTCTGAAGAAGTTCCTCAGTGAGTCAATTAATGTTTCTCTTCATGTTCAGCAAATACTACCATTTAATGAAGGACAGATATTGCTGAAATTAAACTTCTAGAAAGGTGAATACAACAACAGTGTAAGCTAAGTAAACAAGACTTAATAACTGCTAATATGTCACAATTAGCAAACATATTACGTTAGGATGAAATTAATTTTCCATGTCATTTATGAGGTTTCATTGCAACTGTAGTTTGCTTCATGTACACAATGGAAGATAGAGACTAAATTAGCACATTGGTGAAGGAACGGCAAACTTAATATGATACTGCTAAGAAAAAAATAATAATTAAAAGACATGATTTTAACTAGAAATAGTCTGCAAAGGAACTACAAAATAGCTATAATAAAAAAAAAAAAGTTGTTTTTTTTTTTCTTTATCTTTTGTTTCTGGCTAATGAAATTTCTTTCTAAGTTGTTCCTAAATTATACAGTTAAGAGTGACTACACTAGAAAACCATAACCTAAAATTTAGCTTCTGCTTCCTTTCTGTAAGCAGGCAAATGCTTCCATCTTTCTGTCCCACACAATGACATCATCTCAAATGGACTTTTCTGGTTAGAAGTCAGAGCTATATCCTACAGTTGTATGCAGTTGTCCATGAAATACCTTCTTCTACTTTATAGTAATAGAGATCTATTGACTTTCAATACATGATATAAAGCTTGCATTTTAGAAAGGATGGTAAGGAAAAAGATATTGCCTAAGGGGTGGTGTTCTGTGGGAAATGTGATTTTTTTGTTGTTATTTTGTGTTTGTTCTACATTGTTTTAAATTACTCTTCTTTGATGTGTTGTATAGTCTATGTTATTATTTAAACAGATGTTTAAGCATATGCAAAGAAATGCTCAAAAATAATCAGAATGTAACTATCACATTTGCTAGTAAGCTTAATACATGTTCCACAAACACAATGATTCTTGTAGTCATTAGTAAACTTGCACTTAAAAACAGAGAAGTATTCTGGAAATCCTGAATATGTGTAAATTTATAGTAAAAAAGACTCAAGGTATTTGTTCTGTTTTTCAGAGAAGAATCAATATATTATCATAAACAAATACTCATTAAAATACTCCACATATAGAAACAACTATTGGTTCAAAATTATCTGTGTCTTTCATAAATAAAAATAAATCTAATTAAGTTCAACAAGGAGACATAAAAAGTCTTTCACCTGAGGAGGAACAATCCCAGGAACCAATACATTCTCAGATCCACACAGCTGGAAAGCAACTTCACAGAAAAGGGCCTAGGGATCCTAGCAGATAACCAAATTGAACATGAGGCAGCAATGTAGTCTTGCTTCAAAGAAGGCTAATGAGATCCTAGGGTTCATTAGACAAAGTATTGCCAGTAAGTTCAGGGATATGATCCTTCCTCTGTACTCAGCACTGGTGAGGCCACACCTGGAGTACTGTACCAACTTCTGCACTCCCCAGAACGAGGGAGATGTGAAGTTACTGTAGTAAGTCCAGCAAAGGCACACTAAGGTGATGGAGGGACTGGAAAGGAAAGGCTGAGAGAGCTGGGACTGTTTAGCCTGGAGAAGGGAGGGCTCAGAGGGTGTTCTTAATGTATACAAATATGCAAAGGGAAGATGTAAAGAAGAAGTAGGTTGTTTTCAACAGCACCAAGTGACAGGACAACAGGCAACGGGCACAGGCTGAAACACAGGAGGTTCCCTCTGAACATGAGAAAACACTTTGTAACTGGACATCAGCACAGGTTTCCTAGAGATATTGTGAAGTCTCTGTCCCTGGAGATATTCAAGAGCTGCCTCTGAATGGTCTTAAGCAATCAGCTGAGGTGACTCTGCTCGAACAAGAAGATTGGACCAGAAGACCTCAGAGATCCTTTTCCACCTCAGCCATTCTATGATTCTGTAATTCTTTGAAAGAGACAAAAGCCATTTCTGTTTTTCCTGGTTTGATTTGCCATCATATGGATTTTCATATTCACTGGACAGAGATCTTAAGACAACAGCAGTAAAGATTTTTTTGTTTGTTTGTTTGTTTTTTAATTCTAGTCCTGTTTTACAATTAATTTTAATTTAAATCATTGAAAGTCTTCAGTGAAAGCTGACTTTCAAATCCTGTACTGTTACTATGGGAAAAAGCAAATATATTTCCCAGATAATGCAAAGGTTCTTGGAGCCTAGTGCTAACAGTGCAATATGGACAAACCCTCAGTTTCTCAATCACAGCCAGCCTTCTTGCCAGTTGAAATTCTCAAAACCATAGATGTTTAAATATGAAAGAGGGGTTGGGGGCTGAGGGGAAATGAGAGAAAGGGATCAGATACTAGTGTGAACAGATGTAAATACAGTGCATGAGGCTAAAGAATGACATTTGGGCTACTTTGTGAATGTGGCAGCAGTGTGATGAATTACAATCACAGTTGCCTGAAAGATACTGCATTTTCCAGGAATATTTTTATATATATTTATCTCCTCTACTTCAGTTACTACACTTTTTATTTAACACTCATTATTATTTTCTGGTTTTTTCCTTCGAAATTATAATAATTTTCAATTAAATTATTTAGAGACATAAATTCATTCAACACCTTTAAATAAACTAAACCAAATGCCTCATCTCTCAATGACTGGGTAATAAAGAAAAAAAAAATAAAGGGGAAAAAATCTAGTATTGCTTGAAGATGAGATTCATTTTTGTAAATATTCTTGACAGTTCACTATATCATGAGCTGACTCAAATGATTGCTACCATTCAGGAAAAAAAGCATGAATTAAACACTGAACATTTCAAGTGTTTATAATGCCAATCAGTGTTACAGAAAGACAAGGATATTTGAACTTGGTGTTTTCTGCATCGTAGAAATAATCTTTTTGGCATAGTGACTTGCTATAAGAACTATGATTAAGTCTTTCAGAACATGCAACAGATATGTCATTATTGTATAACAGTATTTTTAGAACTGACAGACTTATTTGTTCAAATAAATTAGCAAATGCACCCAAACCCATTATTAAAGTATTAACATCATTGAAATCAGCAAAAAGAAATTTTTTTAGCATTTTCTTTTGGAATACTAGTAATGACTGCTATTTTCTGAATAACATTGAACAAGAATTTACTCCATTCTATACTGAATTTTCAGTTTTTCACTTGATTATTAAAAGCCCTGATAATGCTGTATTGTCCTGGCTGAATATAATTTTTATTATCCTAATAACTTATTTTCTAGTACTAATAAAATATTATTTGCTAGTTATACCTTCTGGGAAGTGCTTTTGCTGTTAATGAATTTAAGAAAAAAAAGCCATACTCTTTCAAAGATCTATATTTGTTCATAAGGCTGCACCTACTTCTATGCTAAATATCAAAACATAAACAAAAGCTCAGTAAGAGAAAAGAAAAAAGAATCAGTGGCTGGTAGAATAAAGCATGCATTTTTTAAAATCAGATTTTGCACAGTTGCTGTCAATCTTAATGTTAAAAGAGTGTACTCTTAGAATTAACAGGCATAGCATCACTCATTAGAAAAATGCAACAAAAACACAGCATCATGCTACTAAAAGAAATATCGCAAAAAGCTAAGAATAACAGTTGTAAAAGCAGTTTACATTCCTTTAATCCTTATTACAACAGCACTTTCCACTCTTCGCTATTTGAATATTTAGAGCTGCTATTAATTTGCCTGGAGTAGTTTTCATTTTCCACATATCTTCAGGACTCAATTAAATTATTCCAGATACATTTTTAGAGTTCTAAAACATTTACACTCTGAATATATGATTTTACTTATTCATGCAGTTTAAGGCATTTGTTAATTACATCTTCTGAAGGAAAAAAAGATAAATGATTAAGTAATAAGGTTGTTTTTCACTCAAATTATGAGACAAAGTAGAACACAGTGCATTATCTATTTTATACAGCTTTTATTATACAATATGTGAGAAGAGCATAATAACGGATATGCTTGCAAGCTTTCAAGTCTTTAACCTGCCAAAGCATTATAAGTAGTAATACAAACTCACATTCAGAAACAGATAGTGTATAATTTGCACTTACAACTTCAGAACCCTGTGTAATCATTAAATAATTAATACCTACAATATATGTCAGCAAAGTTCTGTTGTACTGTAGGTCCAATGTGTTCATTCAATGCAAAAAGAAAATCCCAGATTTATGAATTTATAATATAAGTTTTGTATTTGCCTCCTACACCAACAAGCATTTCTCCTTTCATGAAAGATAAACTATCCAATCACAGCAAGGCTACGGCTAGCCACATTTCTGGAGATTGCCCAGACCACTTTGGATAAGTTATTCCAGTCTTTGATCACTACTACTGAAAAACAAAACAAAACAAAACAAAACCAAAAAACCTGAACTCATATTTAAACAGAATTCCTGTGTTTCACTTCATACCCATTACCTCTAGCCTCACCACTGGGCAACACTTTAAGCTTCTGGCTCCATTTTCCTTAGCACACCCCACCAAGTATTCAAACACAGACATAGTGGCTAAGGACTTTGGGCTTGTGTAGTTTGGAGAAAAGGAGGCTGAGAGGCCACCTTATTGCTCTTTACAGCTTTCTCGAGAAGGGTAGCAGAGAGAAAGGTGGTTATCTCTTCTCCCTGGCATCCTGTGTTAGGACACGTGGAAAAGGTTTGAAGTTGCACCAGGGGAGGTTTAGGGTGGATATTAAGAAGCATTTCTTTACTGAGAGGGTGGTAAAACACTAGAACTGGCTTCCTAGAGTGGTCATTGATGCCTCAAGCCTATCACTGTTTCAGAGGTATTTGGACAATTCCCTTAATAACATGCTTTAACTTTTGGTCAGCCCTGAACTGGTCACGCAGTTGGACTCAATGATCACTGTTTCAACTGAAATAGTTCTGTTCTATTCTATTCTATTCTATTCTATTCTATTCTATTCTATTCTATTCTATTCTATTCTATTCTATTCTATTCCATTCCATTCCATTCCACTCTATTCCATTCCACTCCATTCCATTCCATTCCATTCCATTCCATTCCATTCCATTCCATTCCATTCCATTCCATTCCATTCCATTCCATTCCACGCTATGCTATGCTATGCTATGCTATGCTATGCTATGCTATGCTATGCTATGCTATGCTATGCTATGCTAGCCCATACTTAATCAGCTTATTTATAAGGATGTGAAGTGAGATAGTGTGAAAACCATTGCTAACATCAGGATAAATATCCATTGCTCACCTCCCATTCACCTCTCAGCCAGTCCTCTCATCATAGAAGATTATCCAGTAGATCAGACATTATTTATTCTTTGTAAATTAGTGATGACTACTCCTAATTCCTTTCTGTCCTCAGTGTGTTTGAATATTATTTACAGGAGGATTTAGTCCACAGCTTTCCCAGGGACTGAGGTGAGGTTGACTGGTCTGTAGTTTCCCAGATACCCTTTCCTTCCCTTCTTGACAACAGCAGAGGCACTTATTTTCTTCCAGTCCTCAGGAAACCAGTCTTTCAAAGACAACTGAGAGTGGCTTTGCAATGATGTCACCGAGCTCCCTCAGTGCTCATGTGTGCATTCTATCAGGTCCCAGTGATGTGTATGTCACGTTTATATAAATGTCTCCTAACCTGAATCTCCTCCACCAAGGGTAAGTCTTCTTTGTTTCAGCTTCTCCCACTGGTCTCAGACACCTGCGATTGCTGAAAATAGGTCTTACCAATGAAGAAGGTATTCTGTACCTCAGCCTTTTCTAGGATGTTTGCCACCAGATGCTAACCCTATTATTCCTTTTGCTGCTCCTGAACTGCATATTCCTATTGTATCAACTGGAAAATGGAGACCTACTAAGACACTTACTCAAGGTCACAGAGAAAATTAGAATTTGTGAGTTCTAGTGATTCTAAGAGCTGCTCTCAGGGCTTTTTAGGCAACACTGATGTTTCCCTGAACTAAATCTTAATTTAATGTGTATAAACCATGAAAAAAAAAAAAAGCCCACAAACAAGTGGGTTTTATGCCCTTAGTAACAAGAGACTGTTCAAATGAAACGACAGCCATCAAAGAGAACAAAATCAATCTGAATGAAATCTCTTCTGCAACTCAAAAAAGACATTTTTCCCCATCTTTTCACCTTTTAAAGAAGATTTAACCAGATTCACGGGCTGAAATGAAAACAGATACTGTCTTCAAAGTGTTTTCCTTTTTCTATGCACTTTTGTCCTTTTAGTATTGCTTAGACTGGAAATAAAAATGTTGAATGTTGTAAGTACATTTTGTGTGCTACATCTATTTGCCAAAATAGAAAATAGCCATGTGGGTGGTGATTTTCTAAAGTAGAAAGGAAAAGGTCACCTAAGACTTTATTCTCTAAGGTGTTGAGCACAAGCTTTAAAGCTTTATTGTAAAAGTGACACTTTGCTCAGCACCTTTCAGGGTTGATCCCTAGCAAGGTATATAATAATAATGACTTACTGATGCCATCATTTTGAAGTATTTAAGCACAACTACATTATTGAGGAATAAAACTCCTTGTGGCTGGGATTCATTCAAGTACAGGCATTCACTGCAAAGCCCTTCAAGTACTTAATTTTCATGTTCAGAGTACGCTTGAGAATCTTGGCAGCTTACTGGAAAACTGACTTCAGGAGCTCCAGTTATTACAACATCTCCACCTATATACAACTATCTGGACCATTTTTGCCAAAGGGCTGTGTTTGCCATAGGTCTGAATCCTGCTTTCCCAAAATCATTATGTTTTGTCAATTTAAACTCCTGGTGATTATATTACATTTAAGGAGTTTTGTTGAGCAGTTTTCCTGAAATACATTTATTTAGTTAGCTATCCATTTATTTATTCGGACCTATGTTACTTCTGGCCAAAG
The DNA here is from genome assembly GCF_037038585.1 of Patagioenas fasciata. Classification (NCBI taxonomy): domain Eukaryota; kingdom Metazoa; phylum Chordata; class Aves; order Columbiformes; family Columbidae; genus Patagioenas; species Patagioenas fasciata. The sequence continues at coordinate 22,310,832 of NC_092560.1, read as the reverse complement.
GATGCCCATATCACAGACTAAAATACAACTCAATAGCAGCATGTTCACAACTAAACAGCTAGATTTCAAATATAGCACTTCATATAGCACATAATATTTCATACTTTCCCATTTGTATATTTTTTATGGATAGAAAATACAAAGTAGCTCTAAAACTAATTAAATATCATAATAGTTGGTTATCTCTAATTAATAAAAACGAAGAATGACTAATATCTCTAGAGCCCTGGATGCTTTTCTGTGATTGTTACAATTGATCTTTAATTGTTCCCTCTAAAAATTAATTTCCTGTCCTCATGATTATCTTCTTTGAAATAGTTATAAATAGGATCCAGCTAACAGCTATTTTGACTAATTTCCCTGAAGATGGCCTGAAATTTTTCATATCACTACAATTGTCTCTAAAGAACTTTCCTTGTTTTTAACAAAAAATGTCATTCTTACATTTGCCTTTGACATATTTAATATCTATTTATCATGTTCTCAAGTAATACAGAGTATATAGGTAGTTTCTTCTGATCTATGAAGGCTACAAAGATTATTAATGCACTTTTACAAAATGAATCTTTTTCACATCCATGTGCTGTTTAAGGATGGAACAGGATGCAGCCAAGCCAGTTATAATGTGGCTGTCTCAGCCACATTACAGCAGTTTGAAAAATGCTCTAATGTATGTCAGCTAGTGTAGCTTCTGAGTGGTCATGTGCCTTCTGCAATACAAACATTGTGATCACTTTTAATTGCCCTTTACTTCAGCATCTTAGGAAGGAGATCAAGGAGACAATTCTTTACACCTTCTCTTGCCAGGTATCTTGTTTTTCCCCTTAATAAGCAGTCATCCCCAGATGGGTCATCAGAAAAACAGTTGTAGGAAAACGCTGCTATTGGTGGATAGGTCATACATTGGAGAAGTGGGACCGAGGAGCAGATGATCTGTCTTTAATTATTTAAAAAAAAAAAAAAAAAAAAGAGCAACCAAAACCCAGGTTTTAATTACACTGAGTTTACAGTAGATTCCAACATATCTTCAACAGCAGAGAGAAAGTGAGGGAAGATATTTCTATGTACCCTTTTAAACCAAGTGTTACCTGCAATGTTACTCAAATTTAGGACACATTTCAGCTTCATCAAGTTTGCAGCTCAGTGTGAAATTCTAAGAGTCACATTATTTTTATAACATTCGTACCAACAAATCAGCCCACACATCTTATACATAGCTCAGGCATCTGGGGCATATTTTGACCTGAGACAATTCTTAGATGTAATCAATTATGTTTTCCTGACTTTGGAAGACGAATTCTATGTGTTTCAGCATTTTCTCTCATTGGTCTTCAAAGAAAGCAACTGAAGGTGACAATTTCTCTTATTAACTGATGCTGGAATTTTAATTACAGTATCACAGTATGTTTGGGATTGGAAGGGACCTCAAAAGCTCATCTAGTCCAATCCCCCTGCTGGAGCAGGAACGCCTAGGTGAGGTTGCACAGGAACATGTCCAGGCAGGTTCTGAATGTCTCCAGAGTAGGGGACTCCACAACCTCCCTGGGTAGCCTGTTCCAGTGCTCTGCCACCCTCACTGAGAAGAAGTTCTTTCTCAAATTTAAGTGGAACCTCTTGTGTTCCAGCTTGATCCCATTACCCCTTGTCCTATCATTGTTTGCCACTGAGAAGAGCCTGACTCCATCCTCGTGGCACTCACCCTTTATATAGTTATAAACATTAATAAGGTCACCCCTCAGTCTCCTCTTCTCCAGTTTAAAGAGACCCAGCTCCCTCAGCCTTTCTTCATAAGGGAGGTGCTCCACTCCCTTCATCATCTTTGTTGCCCTACGCTGGACCCTCTCCAGCAGTTCCCTGTCCTTCTTGAACTGAGGGGCCCAGAACTGGACACAATATTCTAGATGGGGTCTCACCAGGGTGAAGTAGAGGGGAAGGAGGATCTCTCTTGATCTACTAACCACCCCCCTTGTAATACACCCGAGGAGGCCATTGGCCTTCCTGGCCACAAGGGCACAGTGCTGGCTCATGGTCATCCTGTTGTCCACCAGGACCACCAGGTCCCTTTCCCCTGCACTGCTCTCTAATACGTAATTTCCCAACCTATACTGGAACCTGGGGTTGTTCCTGCCCAGATGCAGGACTCTACACTTTCCCTTGTTAAATTTCATCAGGTTATTGTATTGTTTACTCACATGCCAGTGAGAATAAATGTCACTTGAAAAACATGTTCTCATATTTGTAATCTGGAACTATGTTGAATACTTTTTGTTTTTTACAATTTGAGGTAAAGATCTATTGAAAACTAGAAAGCACATATTGAAAACCAGAAATAACATATTGAAAACCAGAAATATTTATCAAAAATTAATATATTTTATTTATTGTTGTTAAAATAACTAAGGATTATTAAACTAATAGTGGAAATATTTTTCTCAGGTTATTTCCAGAGGAATACTGTAAGAATTAGAGCAAGACAAATAAGTTGGTTATGGGTTTTGGCTTTTTTTCCAAATAAATGATAATATTTCTGTAAATGTGTACTACAGAATACGAAAATGTGTGTATACTCAGACATTCAGAAAAAAAAAAAAAATTATAGTGTCTTAATTTTTAAAGGTAATTTGAATGCATTGTCCAGTTAATATCATGTAGTGACTATTTACATCCATTCTTTTATTTTCCTTTACTAACAATTTGTTTTGTGGTTCCAATATAAAGCAAGGATGAATATTTAACAGATTTTTTTTTTTTTTTTTTTTCCCTGAAGTATAAGAGATTCTAAAGACATAATTAAGAAAGCTAACCAAACTGGTAGTGTCACAAGCTTTGGCTACAACACTGTGCCTGTTTCAAGAGTGATACAATATCTTGAGCAAAATTCTGCCACTAAGAGGAAACTTAAGAGGAAAATAACTTTATGTGAAAAGAGTGGACTTTTACATAGTACAAGAAACAGCTGATACTTCATAATTACACAAGTCTAAGGAAAAATACAAATATGTAGTATTTTCCTTCACTACCAGGGATAAAAAGTAAGACTGGAGGCTGCAGGGGCTTTGCACATGCAACACCAGATTTGTTTGTGATCATTTTTGCAAGAGACAGTTTGCACGTAAACTAGTTGCTCTTTTTTCTGGGGCAGCGGTTGGAAGTATCATAGTGTGAATCTTATAAACTACTGGGCTGTTACTGGACCCTGACGTGCCAGTTGGAAAGGCCCCAGGGGGGTACCCCTGAAAAGGAGGTGGACCTCCTGCCCTCTCGGACAGAGGTGGAGGTCCTGAGTCAGCCCCACCCTTGTCGCTGTAGGGGCTGAGGTAAGTGACCTAAAAGAAGACGAGGGTTGGAAGCGTATTCCAGTTCAGTATCACAGACAGCCCCCCTTTCCTGCCTGCTTCGCCTCCCCAGGTGCCCCTCTGTAATAGGTTTGAGGCCTATTGAGGCCTCTTGAAGAAGAGGTAGGTGAGGAGGTGGTGTCAAGCCTACCTACAAGATCACATAGGAAGAGGCGGTTGACTACACAACTTAAGACTGCCTCTGATAAGAAAGAAAGAAGGGTGATTGCAATAGGGAATTTCCTTCTGAAAGGAACAGAGGGCCCAATATGCAGGGTTGACCCTCATCTTAGGGAAGTCTGTAGTCTACCTGGAGCCCGGATCAAGGATATTGCTAGAGAGCTCCCCAGACTGGTGCACCCGACAGGCTACTACCCACTGCTGGTCTTCCAGACAGATGGGGAGGAGGCTGCTTCCCGTAGTCTGAGGGGAATGAAGAACGATTTCAAGGTCTTGGGAAGGATGGTGAAAGACTCAGGGGCTCAAGCGATCTTCTCTTCGCTCCTTCCCTCTTCAAGTGACAATGTGGGGTGGAATGGGAAAATTCAATCTCTAAATGGTTGGCTCCAAGACTGGTGCTACAGGCAGGGCTTTGTTTTTTTTGATAATGGCTGGTTTTATAAGACTTCAGTCTGGACAATGTTACACAGGAAAGGCTTATCTCGCAGGGGCAAAAGGATGCTGGGGCAGGAATTAGCTGGGCTCATTTGGGGAGCTTTAAACTAGGCTCGAAGGGGGATGGGGTTGTAGCTGGGCTTGCCCCAGTGGGGCACCATTCTAAAATGGATGAGGACCGGGTGGCCTCCTGTGCCCCTAGGGAGAAACTGGTGTGCTCTGCTCACTCCCTGAAATGCCTATACACCAATGCACGCAGCATGGGAAATAAGCAGGAGGAGTTAGAATCCTATGTTTGGTTGGGAGATTATGACCTGGTGGCAATCACAGAAACGTGGTGGGACAGTTCACATGACTGGAATGTGGTCATGGATGGCTACGCCCTTTTCAGGAAAGACAGGCCAGCCAAGTGTGGTGGTGGAGTTGCTCTCTATGTGAGAGAGCAACTGCAATGTACTAAATTCTGCCCAGGAGCGGATGAGGAACGAGTTGAGAGTGTATGGGTCAGGATCAAGGGGCAGGCTGGCAGGGGTGATACTGCTGTAGGTGTCTATTATAGGTCACCAGATCAGGCTGAGGAAGTTGATGAGGCCTTCTATGCGCAGCTGAGAGTGGCCTCACAGTCACAGGCCCTGGTTGTTGTGGGTGATTTTAACTTCCCTGATGTTTGCTGGAAGGACCATTCAGCCGGCCAGCCACAGTCCAGGAGGTTCCTCCAGTGCATTGATGATAACTTCCTCATGCAGATGGTGGAGGAGCCGACTAGGAGAGGAGAACTGCTGGATCTCATCCTCACTAACAAAGAGGGTCTGGTCGAAGAAGTAAAGGTTGAGGGCTGTCTGGGTTGCAGTGACCACGAGATGGTGGAGTTCAGCATCTCGTGTGGCAGGAACAGAATAGCAAGTAGAATTGCAACCCTGGACTTCAGCAGGGCTAACTTCGGCCTTTTCAAGCAATTGCTGGGGGAAATCCCATGGGCAAGACTGCTTGAAGGAAAAGGGGCCCAAGAGAGCTCGATTGCATTCAGAGATTGCTTGTTCCATGCTCAGGATCAGGGCATCCCCACATGTAGGAAGTCGAGGAAGGGAGCCAGGAGGCCTGTGTGGTTGAATAGGGATCTGTTGGGTATGCTCAAGTAGAAGAGGCGAGTTTACAGGTCATGGAAGCAGGGGCTGGCCACTTGGGAGGAATATAAGGCTGCTGTTAGAGGATGTAGGAAGGCAGCTAGGATAGCCAAGGCCTACTTAAAATTACAGCTGGCGAGAGGGGTCAAGGACAGCAAGAAGAACTTTTTCAAATACATAGCAGATAAAACTAATACCAGAGACAATGTAGGCCCACTGATGAATGAGGTGGGTGCCCTGGTGGCGGAAGACACAGAGAAGGCAGAATTGCTGAATGCCTTCTTTGTCTCTGTCTACTCTGCTGGAGGCTGTCCTGGGGAACCCTGTACCCCTGAGACCCCGGATGAAGCCAGGTTAATGGAGGAGTTTGCTTAGTCGATGAGGACTGGGTTAGGGAGCAATTAAATAGTCTGGACATCCATAAATCCATGGGTCCAGATGGGATGCATCTGCAGGTGCTGAGGGAGCTGGCTGAAGTCATTGCTGGACCGCTCTCCGTCATTTTTGCCAAGTCTTGGGAAACAGGAGAGGTGCCTGAGGATTGGAGGAAAGCAAATGTCACTCCAGTCTTCAAAAATAAGGAGGACCCGGGTAATTATAGACCGGTCAGCCTCACCTCTGTCCCTGGGGAAGTAATGGAACTGCTTATCCTTGGTGTCATCTCAAGGCATATCAGGGATAAGAGGGTCATTAGGGGCAGTCAGCATGGCTTTACCAAGGGTAAGTCATGCTTGACCAACCTCATAGCCTTTTATGAGAATGTAACAAGGTGGATGGATGATGGCAGAGTGGTGGATGTGGTCTACCTTGATTTCAGTAAAGCCTTTGACACAGTCTCTCACAGCATCCTCACAGCTAAATTGAGGAGGTGTGGTCTAGACAATAGAGTAGTGAGGTGGGTTGCAAACTGGCTTAAAGAGAGAAGCCAGAGAGTGGTGGTCAATGGTGCGGAATCCAGTTGGAGGCCAGTATCTAGTGGAGTACCTCAGGGGTCAGTGCTGGGACCAATATTGTTCACTATATTCATTAACGATTTAGACGAGGGAATTGAGTGTACTATCAGCAAGTTTGCTGATGACACTAAGCTGGTAGGAGTGGCTGACACGCCAGAAGGCTGTGCTGCCATCCAGTGGGACCTGGAGAGGCTGTAGAGTTGGGTGGGGAATAACCTGATGAAATTTAACAAGGGAAAGTGTAGAGTCCTGCATCTGGGCAGGAACAACCCCAGGTTCCAGTATAGGTTGGGAAATTACATATTGGAGAGCAGTGTAGGTGAAAGGGACCTGGGGGTCCTGGTGGACAACAGGATGACCATGAGCCAGCACTGTGCCCTTGTGGCCAGGAAGACCAGTGGCATCCTCGGGTGTATTACAAGGGGGGTGGTTAGTAGATAGAGAGAGGTCTTTCTTCCCCTCTACGCTGCCCTGGTGAGACCCCATCTAGAATATTGTGTCCAGTTCTGGGCCCCTCAGTTCAAGAAGGACAGGGAACTGCTGGAGAGGGTCCAGCGTAGGGCAACAAAGATGATGAAGGGAGTGGAGCACCTCCCTTATGAAGAAAGGCTGAGGGAGCTGGGTCTCTTTAATCTGGAGAAGAGGAGACTGAGGGGTGACCTTATTAATGTTTATAACTATATAAAGGGTGAGTGCCACGAGGATGGAGTCAGGCTCTTCTCAGTGGCAAACAATGATAGGACAAGGGGTAATGGGATCAAGCTGGAACACAAGAGGTTCCACTTAAATTTGAGAAAGAACTTCTTCTCAGTGAGGGTGACAGGGCACTGGAACAGGCTACCCAGGGAGGTTGTGGAGTCTCCTACTCTGGAGACATTCAAAGCCTGCCTGGACACATTCCTGTGCGACCTCACCTAGGCATTCCTGCTCCAGCAGGGAGATTGGACTAGATGATCTTTTGAGGTCCCTTCCAATCCCAAACATACTGTGATACTGTGATACTGTGACATATAACTGCAAGTTATATGTCTACACAGCCTTTTTCAGACATACATGAATTTATTCTGCTTGAGTTCAGTGGCTGAAGGGCAGAAGTTTTTTTTTCGCCATCTAGAAGCAGTATGACTATTAGGATGATGGTATGCTCAGACTAAAACACCTTGCTGAGAGACTGGGATTATTCACATTAATGCAGTATAATGTTAAAATTGGTCAACATCTGCATCCATGAAGTATCAACATTTCTCAGACACAGAACTGTTTAGTCACCATAATACTCACCCCTGCTTATCAAAACTACTTTAATACAAATGGTTTCAGACTACTTCCCAATCTTGAATAAATTCATTTTGATATGCTCCTATGAGATAAACCAATGATATGTGATATGATCAAAGTTATGTACTGTGGTGCAGCTATACTCAAGCTTACTGTGTCCAAGACAGCTTTTGAACTAGAAGCAGTGTGCTGCCTCATTGCAGCTCTAGGCTTGATTTAATTAGTCATGGCTATTACTTCTCAAATGCAGCTATACTGCGTTTGCGACCCAGGAGTGTATTGCTATATAGTTTTGTACTGAGTCACATAGACATTAAACCCCTATCAGACATTTTCAGAACTCCTTTATTTATGCTCTATTGGCACAATGGAGCTGCCCCAAGACACACATGTAAGAAAGGAAGTTAAGTACAGAACCATTTGGTGTTGTCTCACCTATTCTCTAGGCACTAATGAGAGGACGAAAATGAAAACAAACAAACAAACAAACCCCAAACTCAAAACAAACCAAAACTTACATCTACAATAAGCATTGTAGTGGCATCTATCAGTAGGAACAAGAATAAAATACCAGATTCCTAAATAAAATTAATAACAAAATGGAGGCAGTTAAGTGCCCCTTAGGTACATAAGCATTTTGGAGGAGTTATGAAGATGATAGAGAAGGAAAACTTACTGAACACTGAACTCCTGAAAACAGATTTCCTTCCCCAATAAGTAAAAGTTATGACTTTTTGCTGTTCATTATAGACTGCCTTCACTGAGTTAGACCAAAAGATGTCGGTGAAGAAGCCTGAATACCAGTATGGTAATAGAAGGAATTATCTTTTTCGTTCCTCTCCCAGTTTCTGAAAATTTATTTTTAAACTGAAGCGACAAGCTGAGTATTTTATTCTTCCTTCAGCCTCCAGATGGATACATGGTGTTTGTAATTGTGCTGGTTTACTGCTTGTGGAGAAACTCTCCTTGATGTCCTATAGCTTATTAGTCTGCTCAATCAATATTAGTGGTAATATGAGAAAAAAAAATAAAAGCAAGTGCATTCCTCTGGTTTTCACTCTTGATGGGCTTCATATGCCTCACTTTGGAACTCCAGCCTTGGAATTCCATCCATCATGTATACTTTTCTTGGTAGCAAAAATTAACACCTGTTGTTTGGGTAATGCGTTGTATTGGTAATATCAATCACGGAATGGTTGGGGTTGGAAGGGACCTCTGGAGATCATCTAGTCCAACCCACCTGCTAAAGCAGGTTCACCTACAGCAGATTGCATGGCAACACATCTAGGCAGGTTTTGAATGTCTCCAGAGGAGACTCCACAACCTCTCTGACCAGCCTGTTCCAGTGCTCTGTCACTCTCAAAGTAAAGAAGTTTTTCCTTATATTCAGATGGAACCTCCTTTGCTTCAGTCTGTGCCTGTTGCCCCTCATCCTATCATTGGGCATCACTGAAAGGAGTCTGGTCCCATCCTCTTGACATCCATCCTTGAGATATTTATAAACATCAATAAGATCCCCTCTCAGTCTTCTCTAAGCTGCATAAACCCGTCTCTCTCAGTCTCTCTCCACAAGAAAGGTGCTCTAGGCCCCTAATCATCTTTGCAGCCCACTGCTGGAGTCCCTCCAGTAATTCCTTGTTCTTCTTAAACTGAGGAGCCCAGAACCGGACACAGTACTCCAGATGGGACCTCACCAGGGCAGAGTAGAGGAAGAGGATAACCTCCCTGGTCATGCTCTTCTTAATGCACCCCAGAATACCGTTGGCCTTCTTGGCCACAAAGGCACATTTTTGACTCATGGTCAAGCTGATGTCGATCAGAACTCCCAAGTCCTTCTCTGCAGGTCTGCCTTCCAGCAGGTCTGCCCCTAACCTGTACTGGTGCCTGGGGTTATTCCTCCCCAGGTGCAGGACTCTACGCTTGCCCTTGTTAAACTTCATTAGGTTCTTCTCTACCCAGCCCTCCGGTCTGTCCAGGTCTCATTGAATGACAGCACAGACTTCTGATGTGTCAGCCCTTCCACCCAGTCTGGCATCATCAGCAAACTTGCTGAAGGTGCACTCAGTCCCTTCATCCAGGTAATTGACTAACAGGTTTAACAGGACTGGACCTAACACTGACCCCTGCTACATTGACCCAACAGTGAATATATGAAGTATACTATTATATTTCATTCACTTTTGAGGCTAGTGTGAGAAATTAACTCTGCAGCCTAACATTAAATGTTGGTACTACATACAAAAAAGTTAACTTGATTTTAACCGTTGAGCATTTCAGTCAAATTTTACTGATAGACCTAATTACTAGTAGCATTATTTTATATGGACATTGCTATATTATTCCAGTTTCTGAACACGTAGAAATCCAAAGAAATTACAAAGCTAACAAATTCAAGTAAGGTTTTCCTGATTCTGTTAAATGGATGTTCTTAGAATAATGCAAACAAATAATTACATTTTGTTTTCATGTCATATTAACTATGAAAGCACAGGCTCTACTTGTTAAGGGTAGAGAGGTAAATGGGCATAAATATACCAGCACCGGAGAAGCAGGTTCCTTTCCCTAAATGCCTACCCGCAATTCATCAGGTACCTGATAAATTGGACAACTCAAGGAAACAGTCCTCAGTGATCACTAAACGTAAATAAATAAATAAATAATAAATAAATAAATAAACAAACAAACAAACAAACAAACAAATAATCAAACTATCGGTGATCTCTGTGTCTGATGAGGAGAATTAACTCTCTGCTATATCCTACATTTTTACTATCTTCTCAGCTATTTTATAAAATACTCTAAATAAATTTAAGTATTCTGCCTCACTCTGAAATGCTGTCTCAGGCTACTGAAGTTGTAGGAAAACCATGGTATTCTAAGAAACGCATAAGAATAAATTGAATGACATCCACCACATTTCCACTGTTCACTATTTTTTAAAAATCATATTTATTTTTTCTTACTTGAAATGAGACACCAAGAATAAAAATTCTATTAATTTTGCAATTTTAAGATGTATTTTAATGAAAAGTTTTCATTAGTAATTTTCTTAAACAAGTGATTATTAGATTATTCTTATATTTAGTTCACATTCTTTAATATGTATCCATATAAAGGAATGCAGCATCGCTGATTATGCAAAAACACATTACTATAGGCAAAAAATAGTTTGCTATACAATATATGTGACATGATTATTGTTATTTTTCAGAAAAAAAAAAAAACAACTAAAATGGCATAACCACCTGAAAAAAAAAAAAAACCCTCATATTTTAGTTCCTTATTGGAAAAAAAAAAAAAAAAAGCTGAGCATGACAAAACATACATGAGGTTAATACAGACTGAACTGTGATTAAGAATTGATAGAAAGTGATTTTCTTGTCCAAGGGAGTTTCAAATTTTGAAACTATTGTTTTCCTTTAGAAGAAGAGGAAAACAAAACACTTTGATAACTTTTGTTATTTAAGAATCTTCAAATGAAAAATTCTCGAGATTCATCTTTCTCAACTTTTTTTTAAATTGCTTTTTATATTATTATTTTTAACGGAAGGAATTCACATTACTAACTCCATTAAAAGTGTTGAGAGGGACATATGCATTTTTAAAGAAAAGAATTAACTGAAATAGAAAAAAGTTTCCGGAGAAGGCATACCTAAATCCATAGCCTACATTATGATATTTCAGCCCTTTGACTATTAATAACATAGTTTGGTAAAATGCCACTGGAATTGATTTTGAAATCACATCAAGAAATTCAACATCAAAATCACACAATCTCACTTACTACTTCAGCAGTGACATAAAGATCAGATAATTTTTAATTATCAGATTTATATAATAATAATAAATCTTACAGACCAGAAACTATATGTTTCAGGAGACAGAGACAATGCCAAAAGACAAACAGATGTGCTGTAAAGAGTACATTTTTAGTAATGATAAACACCAGTTTTCAGAAATTACTCACAAAAGTCTAATCCAGCAAAACTTCAAGAAATTTAAAATATGCATTACCCTAACTAATAAAAAAACCAGTGTCAAATCTTGATAAGAGGTTTGCCATTTCTCTTTTATGTGACTTTCATATATTACAGCAAAATATCTTTAAAAGCTTTATGATATTTCAAAGATACCCAAAATAGATGCAACAGCTAAACTGTGAGCATTACCATAACATTTTATGCAACATTACTATTCATGTGTGAATATACCACATAACTCAAAAAAATTTTAGTGTTAGAGGTTGAATATGATAAAAGTTTGCTCATGTATCATATAAAAATAACTATTTAATGTAGCTGAATGTAGTAATTGAGAAGAATACTGAATTTAAAACATTTAATAACTGGAATATTCTGCTAACATATTCCCAGTCTTACTCAAGATGTACCTGAAAAGAGATGTTATCCAAACATGTAATTCTAAGATTATTTAGGATGGAATTTTTCTTGAAAGTAGTTAGGACCAAGTGATGTGGTTCCCATGCTCAGAAACTTGTATAGCTAGCAATGTCGTTTGTTATCTCTAATTTTAAAATTTTCTATTTCTACCAGTTTTCTCTGTGGTAAAACCCAACAGATTTACTAAATAAAGCACACTCAAAAAGTTCTGAAACAGGAGTGGATCTCAGTTATTTGCACATTTTTTTAAAGACAAGTTTAGGTTGTTATTACGTCATTATTCTTCACGGAAATGGAAGTCATCAAAATAAGTTTCTGGGGTTTTTTGTTGGGTGTTTTTTGTTTTGTTTTGTTTTGTTTGTTTTGTTTTGGTTTTGGTTTTTTTTTTACTATCTGAATGTACTGACAGGAGATGCATTTTCCTTCTTTAAGCAATTATGCTGTATAGTTTTCTATATGTCTACGGGTATGTCTAATAAATTTCCTTGTAAGTCTCGTATTTCTCTCTTGAAAAAGCAACAAATAGCATCTAAAAACATCTTTTCATAAAATCATTCACATTAAATATTTATAGATTACTGACAGTGGTATATTAACTTATTGTACCGATATTGTTTTGACATTTTCCCTATTGCATATACAAATTGCCTATTTTATCTTGTTTCATCACTGTTGGAAACAAGATACAATTCCCATTAGGTGACAATTTATAGCTAATACACTTCTTGCTCAGAGAAGGGAATCACAACCATCAGAGCAATGGAGTTTTTGACAGATCTGAAAGCAAGACTAACAAATGAAGTTATTCTTCAGTTTGGACAGCCTTAATAAAAGCAGAAAGATCTACTAGCTGGCTTTCAAAAGAAACTTCTTTGTTTTTCTGTTTTCTGTTGCTCCTTTTTTGTTGTTGTTTGTTGGGGGGGTGCTTGTTTTGTTTTGTTTTTTTTTTTTCCTTCAGCCTTCTCTATGTTTATTTACAAAATGGAATAAAATACAATAAATACAATACAGTAAAGACTGTACATATATTCAATAAGTCCTTTAATTCTGGGATGTTTTGTTTGTTTGCATTAATCAAATTTTGAAATATTTAGCTTATTCGTGTATGAACAAAACTTTGAAATTAAAAGCTGCAGAAGACACATCAGAAAGACACAACAGGAGATACTCAGCACCTTCCAGGCTTCTATTTTCAATATAATTGTTGTTGATTACAGCATACAAAAACAAATCTGTTTTTGGCTTTCCCAAAGAAATTAATTATTATCAGCATTCTCATTAAATCATTAAAACAGTAGCAAGAAAATACAGTGCCGAACCAGAGGAACAAATCAATTCACAAAATTCAGGAAGTGAAGCTAATTGCTTGGAAATTACAAGTTTAACTTCTCGCGTAAGTCAAAGGTCTTCCAGTGCAACTGTGCGGCCTGAAGTGACTGTTGCAACCTACTGCAGGTCTCTGCCCTTCCTGCAGAGGCAGGTCAGTCCCTCCTGATTTGCCTTGTTATCTGTCCCCCTGCACCTTGCCAGCATTAGTCAATATGGATGAAGGTCCACATTGATGTTGTCAAAACCAACCCTTCTCAGTTTTTATTAAAGTGGATCACTAGATCTTCTGGAGTATTGGACATAAATAATTCATTTTTATCACTGCTGTATTTCTGACACTGTCCAGGAAGAACACTTTGGGGGAAGATGAATATAGTAGCTGACAATGATACCTCTTAGTTGATGTCTCATATCTTAAGGTCTCAGATAACTTTTTACTTAACTCCTTCCTCTCCTCTAAAAAAGCAGCAGTCTACAGCAGTTGTGGATGTTGTCATAATCCATGAAAATACCTAATTACTACCCAGTCTGTGCTTAATTGTCAGTCTCTCAGCAACCAGTCCCATGGATTAACTACATTTTTAAAAGCAATATTTTCCTTAACCATTTTGCATGTCATCTTTCAGCTCTGATAGCCTGAACGTTAAGTTCCGATCTACCTTCTTTTTACTATTAATCGGTTTCTATACATACACCTTCTGTGTCTCTCTGAGACAGCTCAGTGTTTTAAACCTTTATATACGCATTAATTACTTGTCAAACTGAGCATCCAGTTATTGCTATTTTTGATATCTGATTACCAGAAAAGAACATAAGTATTTCAAACAATTCACCCACTGATATCTCAACAGGAAAAGTAATCTGATTCTGATTTTTGCCTTTCACATTTTCTCAAGAACAAAATTCTTTAATAAAGGACTGATAAGTTAATTTCAATGTTTAGAAAATCAATTATTAAGCTTAGTTTTGTTAAATGCATTTGTTTATTCTGTTTCTTTAAGCCAAATTTGCATGGAATATACAACTGGAAAATAAATGTTATGCTTTACCCCAAAATTATGCCAATGTTTAGTTCAGTCACACTTTACAAAACATCTTTTGAATGACCCATCTCTTGACACATGCTTCCCTCTGTGATTAAAGATGCTGCAACAGAAGCAGGTTTAAAAGAACAATACTTCTCCATCTGTTTCAAGACAAAAGTTACACAACCTCCACACCAGCACAATTATTGCCGTAGCTTTACCTATTTACAGACAAAATCTGTAGTTATCATTTCTTTATTAGCAAGCATTCCTGTTGATTCAGTAGTAGATTTTGGTGAGGAACAACATACAGGATTCAAACCCTAAATCAGAATTTGAATGTGACAAGGAAATGAGAAGTATATTTAAGAGTTATCTGCTTTATAAATCCTACATTAAAAATACAAGAATTGCCCTAGAGCTTAAGGCCATACTAAGTCAATCACGACAGTTTTAATTATTGGTTGTTACTTTCATTTATATCCTTATCAAACAAATATTCATAAAACAGCAAATGGGGTGAAGCATTCAAGGGGACTGAGAGTGAAAATAATTCCTACAGGAGGTCAAACAATATCTCCTTCGGAAAATGATTATGATAAAATTTAATTTATTTTGGTAGTATTGTACTATAAGTAAAACCACACATGAGAAAATTTGGGGAATTTTAGGCTGTAACAATAGTTTATGACATGTATTTGAAGAAAATTTTCTAATATTGTAGGAGAAATTTTTCCATTCAGCTTTTTCATTATGAACTGTTTGTGACCCCATTTAAGGAAGATTTCACAAGAGATACTATCCTTGTCAGGATGAATTTGATTCAAATGACAGTTGGTGTACATTGCAGTGACTTTAGCTTCTTTGTTGAAAGAAGCTAGATTTGGAGATTTACAGCCAAAGAGTGAATCTAGCAGTTCACCATAAACTCAATTTATCTTCAGACATTACCTGATCAGATAGTTCCACATGGTAGAAATAAAAAATATGTGGGAGGTTTCATTAATTCTTTGGTGAATGTGGCTTAATTCTAACAATATAGGGCTTCAACATGAAGATTTCACTATGGACTGACTTTTTTACCTTCAGTTCACATGGACATACACCTATACCTCTTTTAAAATACAGGAACAGCACCCTAAAGCAGTTTTACCTGTGAAGTTTCTTGCAACTTTATTTCCCTGTCTCATTAATTCAAAGACATGTTCTCAATGTAACATTACAAAATATTACGTATGATTTAAAATTTTTCAGGGAAGTTTATTGAATTAGCTAGACTACAAATCAAACACAGCTCCAGAGATCTCTGCATGTTTGAATAGTCTAAACAGCAGACATCTATGGCCCAAGGATGGCCCATCTCATCAACAGACCCCTTGTGTCTGGGTAAACCCAGAAGTAAAACTCCAGAACAGGGTTTGAGGCTCCTTCAGTATTGTAAGTCTCCGTGATTTGTTCAAGGCTTACACATTGCTCCTAACAAATTAGTGAAACTGCTTCCATTGTATATCTGTGGATTTGAGATCTCATCCGATAGTACTTCAAGGTTCCTTCACCTAAGTCCCAAAAGCCACACTCAGATTTCAGAACACACAACAAGGCTTGAGAGATAACTCATTTAGATATTTATTTATTCCATAAAAATTGAGTAAAATGATTTTTCTATAACATTTACAGATTGATTTGTTAAAATAGATAAGAAGGTTGCTTTTCTCAATGTTACAAATTTATCTGCTAACTATAGTTTTTTATGCTACTGTATATATTAAGCTTTTACTATCTCCAATTCCCATTGAAAATTTGATGGCAGGAATTAAATATTCATGAATCTTTAATGAACACCAGTAACACCTCCTGAGTGTTCTGAAGCAAGAGTCCATGCTAGGTAGTTTTTTAATTTGTTTTTGTCTTATTTTAATCTTCTCTAATAGAGCTACAGCAACTGTAAGACAGGAACAAAAAGAGTACTGTGCCCAAAATCTAAGAAAAGGGTTTTCTCAGTTTATGTACATTGAAAGATTAAAGAACAAGTACACCCACAAGCCTGTCTAAAGCTTAAAACACGAACTGATACAAAGTAAAATTAAAATAAATATTCAGGCAAAAATAATGCTGTGCTTTAATGATTTACAGCAAATGAAATCTAAAGGATTATTTTTTATTTCAATGTCTTAAACTCCAGTATTGAATTAAAAAAAAAAAATCAGAATTGGATTATTTATTCATGCATAACATTATTATTTAATTTAAACAAATTCAAACTTTAAAAAAGTTTCAGGTTTTGTTCTGTAGAGAGGCATCAAAATCAAAATATTGGAGTAGTTTCATTAATCAGTAACTTTCTGAGAAAATGTTTCCGTCAGAAAAATTCTGATCATTATCACCTACTTAAATTTAATTCAAGTAGGAGTAGTATATAATGAAACATGCAATTCAGACTGTCCTATTTTCTGGAAGACAAACAAACTAGCTAGTAAATTGCTAATATATAAAATGGTTCCCATTTTTAAAGAAGCCTCAATTAATTAGGCAATAAAACATCACTGATGTTCAATGGAATTTGAGTGGTTCTGTAAATAGCCCACCCGAAACTCTCTAGCCATTGAGCATCTATTTCAACATCTGCTTCAATATACAGTATGTTTGATTACCCTCATGGTTCCCATAAAACTGTTCTGCCTAAGTGTTCAAAAACCTTCTTTGTCTGGTAGGAAATAGTCTGACTGAAGACCATTTCTCCAGTAAATAAATTTTTCTCAACTAGGTGGTAGCACTATTTTTCCAAATTTTAAAATCTCAACAGTAAACCTCACTATGTGAGTCTTCACCATGGTGAAAAGAACATACATGCTGGGTTTTTTTTTCTCCAGGTAGTACATAACATTTTCCCTAATGATCAAAATGGCAATATTGCAGCAAAGCACTCTGTTTCTAAAATATACCTCTACCACAGAGTAAACATATGTCTTCTTACAGGACATATTTATCAGTGGACAACAGAAGTCACAGATACTACAGACCAAAAAGAGCTATTATGTGAACTCATAATTTCACTCTGTAGTAAAAATTTATTTGACATACAGTTTATATGTTAAATGCACCTATTATGTCTGTGTTAATACACTCAGAATTAGGGCCCTGTAACCATGTAAAGTGTTTCACAAAACAGAAAAATGAGGTGCCTGCAACAAAGGATTTTTAAAAGGAAGAAGAGTGAATATGATAATTAAAATAAAAGCTGATACTTTGAAGTAAATATGTTTTGCAAAATATGTAGTTTCTGAATCACATTGGAGATGTTTAGCAATTTTCCCTCATCTAAGAATGAAAGCATGAAAATGAAAGGCATTTTTCAGAAGATTTAAATCTTGAGCAATATTTGAATCGAGGTTATTTTCTCTTTCCCCTCACTCCTGCAAGCTTCTTACCATCAGAAAACAACCGTCTGTTACTGAACTGCTTTTTGACTATTCAGATAAGTCCAGTATACAGAAGATCTCTCTATTAGCGTATTAGAGCATGTTTATTTCAAGAAATCTCATTGTATCAGCTGCTAAAACACCAGTTGTTATAGTACTCCATTATTTGTGTTATGAGATCAGTTGGTTAAAAGCAGAACCATGATGATAATTAAGAACAAGAATCCAATTTATATATCTATCAATTATCTGCTACCCTCTCTCCATTGCTTTTGACTCCCTGAATAACACCTTTTCAGACCTTCATATAATCTTTCTGCAAATATTGTAATGTGTAATTATACAGCACTGAGACTGTAAAACTACATGTAAGAGCATAAGCAAGATCTTGAGGCTAGATATAGGAACCAGAGCACAGAAAAGGAGCTCTCCATTTCACATCCTTTACATTTCTATTAGAACACACGTCATAGCAAAGCAGGGGCAATATTGGTTTTCCCAAACTGGCAATTAAATTATACTGATGGATGGTCTTGTGGCTGAAGAATTATACTGGGATTCATGTATCATGAGTTCAGTTCCTGTTTATACCGTGTTTTACCCTGATAGGAATATTAAGCCTATCTGTAAAAAAATTCCTCCTGTGGATGCCAATTGGAATGTTTAGGTTGCTGTTTCTTCAGGCACTGACAATTACTGAATTGGAACCTCTCATTTTTCCTCTCATATAAAATAGTAATGAAAACAGCAATTTTGTTTTAGTTTGTAGGCGTATAAGCTTAAAATAAGAATGGTTGGTAAAAACACCCTAATATTCACTACCACTTCTTCTTATATATTGCAGTACACACTGGCCAGGACGGCAATATTAAAGCACAATGCAAATCTAAGTATATAAACAAACACCCTCTTTAAATATCAGGCTTACAATAAATAAATCAAGCATTCTCAGACTCTTTACATACAGGTTATAAAAAAACATGGACATTTTCCCACAATATTGCCAATATAAAAAGCAAATAAATCATGCAGGAATCATAGATAATTACTGTTCATAATACGCTTAGTCTCTTTGCACAATACACTTATTTTCTGTTGGCTCCATGAAACTCTTGAGCTCCAGTTATTGTTATCTTCCGAGAATACTGCCAGAATTCAAGATTCTTCAAAGACATTTCCCTTCCTTCCTTACAGGAACAAGAATTGTCTAATTTTTTTTTTTTTTCAGCCCTCTCCAGCTTGCAAGTTGCTCACCTCTAGGTTCACTCAAATCTCTTCATCATCAAGTGAAAAAAAGAGAAACATTAAGCTTATCCCTACACCTTAACTCTTGAGTCAAGTAAAGGCAGGATCACAGTCTTTTCCTTACCCCTTTCTCCGACTGAGTGAAACCAGGGGTAAAGTTAGTCATGGCTTTTAAAGAACAGCAGGGGAGGCCAGAGAGGGAAAGCAGCTTATCTGCTCCTGCTTCTCTCAGAGCACCAAAAGGATATCCCTCATGGTTCCTTTCTCTCTCAGCAATGAGGCAAAGTGAAAGGAAGGAGCTTTCTGTGTTTCTCAGTTATCTTCTCACCTTACATTTTGTGAATTGGTAATGTTGTAGAACCTTCTCTAATTATGGGTGACAACCAGAACAATCAACAAAATGCATCTGGTATTAGAACAATGAATTCTTCTTTGCACCTGTACATGTTTTTCTGGTGTCCTACTTGGTTTTGTGCTCCTTGAATCTAACTTCCTGTTTCTTATGAAATGCATTATGTGGGCATATTTACTAGGCTTTAATTGATCTAAATCTCAAAAAGGTTTGACTTTGTGTCAGTGATATGGAGTAGTATACCACAGCACTTTCAGATTTCAGAATCTAGTTAATACACCCATAATGCCACTTCCTCTGGTGGGAACAATATCTTGTTAAGAGTAGTCAGCTGTTTTAAAATAATATCATCAATGAAGAAGTGTTCCCAAGAAAATTTCATTGGTTTAATACGATTTATTTGCAGTAGATGAAGATAACTTTTGAAGCCACAAAGCACTACATAGATCACTGTTGATTTTGGAGGGTAAGCATACAGGGATGACATCATCAACAGAGGAAACACTTTTCTTAGACTAGTATATCTAATTCCAAGCACTGACAAGACTATTTTCTTCCCAAGCCAGATGAGTGCATGAGAAGGGCAGAATATATACAAGCTTGGAATACTATATGTCTAAGTCTGCAGCTACTGTATTTTTCTTTCACAAGAAGCCTATAAATTTCCAACGCTGTCTACAGTAATAGCTGTCTTATACTTTAAAGATGCAATGGATGCCTCAAACTTTGGATGACAGACCATTTACAAAAATTGCTCTTAGTAATATTATACAAGTACTCTGGAAACTTAGAAGCATTTGTCTGGAAAAGTCAATTCATTTCTGATGATTTTTTTTTTTTTGACACTCTAATATGTACAGGTTTAAAAAAGGGTGAAAGAAAGAAAGAAATCAGGTGAAAAGTAAAGATTTCAAGCTTTCATTTAAGCAAGGGAAGTAGCATCATATATTCCCAGATAAAGTTTTTCAACCTCACAGTAGAACTAAAATGTTAAAGTTGCACATTTAGCCAAAAAAAAAAAAAAAAAAAAGAATATAATCTAGCTTGGACAGTTGCATTTTGCTCAGAACAATGTTTTAATGAAAATACAAGCTTCTCAAAACTCACAAAACCTTGTAAAATCCTTACGTTCTCAGCTTACTTCTCAATTTGAAACTTGCACAATATTATCAGGAAATTGTACACTTGTCAAAATTATGCTATTGACTTAAACCAGCACTTTGGCAACCAGTTTATGTATTAAATACACTCATATATAAAGAAGGTTCAAGTAGGTTTCAATTCTTTTTATGACATTCATTCTCATAATGGGACCTTTGAATAAGGATCAACTGTTTTGTTTCATCTACAATGAACAGAACTTACTGTGGCCATTCCCAAGGTAAGCAATCAAATATTTCAGCCTTTTAAAATATACAGATATTTCATAATTCTGTCCCTTTTAAAATTATGTTTTTCATAAAAAAAAAAAAAAATTGTCAAGTACATATTTGTATTTCTGAAAGGGAAAAAAAAATAGTTGTAAAAGCATGAATTCTGAGGAGTGACAGCATCTGTGGAAACAAAACAAGCACTTCAAACCAGTTGTGGAAACTTTACCAGTTCAATGAACCATGGTTACAAAATAATAATTCAGTCAAATAGCCACAGTTTAAGTTTCAATGGGATGTACAATAATCACAATCTGAAACATCTTTGTAAAAAATCTTAGCCTGTCAATCTAATGTTCCTACTTACAATAAAAAATGAGAGTTAAGTAACATTTGTTCCACAAATGAAAATATTTGTGTTTCCAGAAGAAAGCTGGTGGAGGTTTGGGCGGTCTTCATTTGTTTGGGTTTTGTTTTGATTTGTTGTGGATTGGTTGGTTGTTGTGGTTTTTTTTTTGTTTGTTTGGTTTAGTTTGGTTTGTTTTTTTAAGAAAATTGTGAAGAAGGAAAATTTCATGAGAGGTATTACATGACTGTTACATTGTCAACAATTTATAGAAGGACATTATATTTATGACTGTACTGGCTTTGGCTTGGATAAAGTTAAATTTATCTGTAGTAGCTTATACAGGTGTGTGTTTTGGGTTTGTGATGAAAATAGCATTAATAACACACTGATGTTGTGGTTATTGCTGAGCAATGCTTACACAATGTTGAGGCCTTTTCTGCTTTTCACACTGCCCTGCTAGTGACTAGGTTGGAGGTGCCCAAAAAACTGGGAGGGGATACAGGTACGACAGCTCACCCCAGCTGAAAAAAGGATATTCCATATCATATGGTAACATGCTCAGCAATAAAACTGGGGAAGAGGTTGGCTGGGGATCCATTGCTTGAGGACTGGATGGGCATTGGTTGGTTGGTGGTGAGCAATTGGTTTCATTTGCATCATTTGTCTTGGGTTTTATTTTCGTATCTGTTTATTATTACTATTATCATTTTTTTCCTTTGGATTTTTGAATTATTTTTATTTATTTTCAGTTACTAAACTGATGTTATCTCAATCCACAAGTTTGCTTCTCTTTTATCTTTAAAAACAAATATGATAACTAGGGATAAAACTTGTAGTTTTGCCAGACCAACTCAGAAAGAGATTTATAACCTATCGAGAGTCTCACAATTGATAGTATGACATGCAGGCCAGCATGCCACATCTACTGAAAAACTCTTGCAGAGGTTTTAAATTAACACTTTTGATTCTTTTTATACATTTTTATATCCCTTATTAACTGTAACTTCAACATAAGATTGAAAAATAAACATTTGCTTTACCTTCAGGACAGCCTTAGCATTTTTATGTTATTTTGAAGAAATAGCTTGCAACTCAGATAGCATGAACAGCACTTTTTGTTGTTGAAAAAAAAAATAAAAATCCTTATATATTCTATAATGATGTAGTGGAATAAATGGGAGGTGACAGATGATGATTTCAATCACTAATGTCATATAGATGCCCAAGAGAATAGAAATTTAAATAAATTATTGTGTGAAATTTATACTAATTTACTTCTTAAATATCAAAACTAAGTTCAGCTCCAATGCAACCTACTTACAGGAATGAGTTCTTTTTATGACTAAAAATGTCCATATGAAGGATTCTCAATTTAATAGCTGCTTAAAATAATTTCCATTAAGACTGTAACAAAAACCTACACTAAATGTTTAATTAACTACAGAAGCAGTCAATTAAAATATGAAATTAAAGAGTTACCCTCTCCCATAACTGTGATCCTGTTTTTATAAGCTACATGATGTAGTTAATGATGTTAATCTGCTCCTGCTCTAGCCATGACATTTATAAAGTATACTTCAGATCACATGTAATGCATATTAATTAGTAGTATTCATAGTTATTGTTTGATATCTTAGTTATCCAATTTAATTTAAAAATATAACATTTTTATGGACTTATTTTCCATGGTTTATCACTTATTGTACAGAAACAGATTTTCCTAAGCAGGTGCATACCTTATTTGCAATCTGTTTGTTGTACTTTCTTCTCTGATCTCAGAAATAGTGTTTAAAAAAAAAAAAAAGACCAACAGCCCTGAATTTCTTGCCGAAGTACCCTGTTACAGAACCAAAAAACAAACTTCTGAAAAGTGTCTTTTTAGTAAATAATTTTTTTGTTCAAATAACTGAACTTCTTAAAAAAATCATTCATGTAAGAGGCTGTCTCTTAGCCAGAAAATAAAGAACAAAAGAAGTAGTGTAGTCATAATCAGGTTTGGTTTTGTTTTTCAGATACAAAGATGGCAAATAAATCTAGAAAAAAAAATAAAAATGAGAGGTTTCTAAATTAAATCACAGCATTTGTTTCGTATGTCTAACCTAAATCTGTGAGGACTCCTGTTCAGAAGCTTATTATTGGGAAAGCACTGGAAGTACATATGTTCAGCAATGTGTTCTAACTCTACTATTAAACACTGGACTTAATTTTTTTAAGTCCTTAAATGCTTTAATTATCTTTCAGTACTTTACATCTTTAAGGATCAAGTACTACTCTTGATCTTTAGTTCGTTAAACTTTGACAGATTAGCTCTGTCATGCCTCTCAGATATTTTCTTTCACGTGCCCAGCTTCTGCAAGGGTGGCAAAAATACCAGGAGCCTATCTTTCTCTTACTGAGAATTAAGAACGGAGCAATTTCCTAGCACCACAAAGCCTCAGCAGCTCACTTCACTTCCCCATAAAGCAAAGGATT
Source organism: Patagioenas fasciata (assembly GCF_037038585.1). Classification (NCBI taxonomy): domain Eukaryota; kingdom Metazoa; phylum Chordata; class Aves; order Columbiformes; family Columbidae; genus Patagioenas; species Patagioenas fasciata. The sequence continues at coordinate 22,287,566 of NC_092560.1, read as the reverse complement.
CTTCCATAGTTTCCCAACAGCCAAGAATTTGTTGAAATCAGTTTTTTTAGCTGGATGACTTCTGATCTTAGTCAGAGGTCAAAGGAAATATAACAAATGCAAACATAAATAATGTAAGCATAAACAGGTCTTAGCTGCTGGATTCATTAAGACACTATAAATGCAAAAAGTAAATCACAGGTACTTGCAATAGAAAGTTCTGAATAGTGACTCCTTAATGGTCTTCAACTACAGTTTTGTGTATGATAATATAATCTGTTCTCCTTGCTCACACAGAATGACAACAAATGGTCCAAATATAATATTTTACTTTTTTTCTTCTTCTTTTTTTTTTTTTTTTAATATACAACCTCCAAATAATGGAACACAGGGAGTTCTACCTTGCTGACAAAGCCTTCAACAGCATGGCTGAATAGCAGACTTTTTTTTTTTAAGTGAAAACAAAGCTATTTTGGATTTAAGCTGAATTTAGGTTCAACATCAGTGAATGAAAGTCTTTCTGTGCCAGTATAAGAGTCCTGAACCATTCTGTCTTGCTTTGGGGAAGTTAAAAACATTGGTTTTCACAGGAGACACGGAAGGGCTCATCTCATAATGTTAGGAAAATGACGGTTGCTCACAGTGCATGATCAGCGTCTTTATGTAGTTGCAGTTTCTGTACTAATGTTGTGCACGTAAATTATGTTAATGCTTAGTGTTGATGCTATATCACAGTATCACAGTATGTTTGGGATTGGAAGGGACCTCAAAAGATCATCTAGTCCAATCTCTCTGCTGGAGCAGGAACGCCTAGGTGAGGTCGCACAGGAATGTGTCCAGGCGGGCTTTGAATGTCTCCAGGGAAGGAGACTCCACAACCTCCCTGGGTAGCCTGTTCCAGTGCTCTGTTACCCTCACTGAGAAGAAGTTCTTTCTCAAATTTAAGTGGAACCTCTTGTGTTCCAGCTTGATCCCACTGCCCCTTGTCCTATCATTGTTTGCCCCTGAGAAGAGCCTGGCTCCATCCTCGTGGCACTCACCCTTTATATAGTTATAAACATTAATCAGGTCACCCCTCAGTCTCCTCTTCTCCAGATTAAAGAGACCCAGCTCCCTCAGCCTTTCTTCATAAGGGAGGTGCTCTACTCCCTTCATCATCTTTGTTGCCCTACGCTGGACCCTCTCCAGCAGTTCCCTGTCCTTCTTGAACTGAGGGGCCCAGAACTGGACACAATATTCCAGATGGGGTCTCACCAGGGCGGAGTAGTGCAAAACATCTTATATGAAATAAAATATTGAGAACACACGTACTCCATGTGCTTTAATATATTTTTAAATTATTAAGTTAGTCTTCCATTAGTTTAATTGCACTTTTACACCTTCTTGTTTAGAAAGCTAGTTTAATGACATTTTCCACACATTGAGCTGTGAAGTGTGTTCATATTAAGACTCTGTAATGAGAAATAAAACACAAATCTGAAGAACGTCTTTCAGGCAGAATAAAGGAAGAGTTGCCAGGTTTAACCTGTAAAAACAAACCAAAATGCCATACAGCAAACAACTCTAGCTTTGCATAAATCATGCTTAGCATAAGATTAATGTAACCATTATTAAACTGTGTGATTCCATGATGGGGAAAAAAATCAAAGAAATATTGTATAAATCAGCCTACAAGCATTTATATTTAAAATAACACTGTTAGAATAAAATGATGCAGTCCATTGAAGTGATTTACTGATGTGTGCAAAGAAGATGAATTTTTAATTGTTATCAGAAATCCAATTTACCACTGGGTATGAAATGAAGACCTTTGGAGAGTAGATACTATAACGAAACATCATGCAAGATATCCCCCTAGAAAACAACGCTTCTATGGCATAAATGACAGCTACAAATGTATTCTCAACAGACTGGGAAAACAAAACAAAACAAAATAAAAAACAAAAACAAACAATAATACAGGTCCAGTTTCAGTAAAAGTGACAGTTTTAAACACTCTATTGAAGTTATAGATGATAAAATGAGGAAAAGACAAGATAGCTTCTGTAAAGGAAATACATGCCTCACAAATTTAATAGACTTCTTTAAAAGGGTCAATAAACACAGACAAGAGCAAGAGCCAGTCAATACAGCCTGTTTGGGTTTCTAAGAATTATTCAACAAGGTCTTTTACTAACAAGTCTTAGAGAAAGTAAGATGTCACATAAAAAGATAGAAGGCCCTCACATCAATAAACAACCAGTTAAGGAGTGGGAGACATAACACAAGAATTAACAATCATTTTGAACTGTACCACTGATCACTGTGTTCTTGCTGTTCTGTTTAATAGCTTCACAAATGACTAACAAAGAGGGGTGAATTATCCAATGATGACATTTTGTGATTGTATTCAAGTATACAGAGTACTAAATTTGAGGCATGAGTTGCACAAGAGCCTCAAGCAATTGTCTGATAAAAAAAAGCCAAGAAATGAAATTCAACGTACATAAATGTAAAATGACATACGTGGGGGAAAAAATAATACATTCGTACAAACAATTAACTGACTGCTACCACTCAGAAATTTTCAATGAAAATATCAGCTCACTGCTCAGTAGTCACCAAGACGCAGATTGAACTGCAAGATTTACAAGGAAAGGTAGACTGAACAAAATTAGAAACATACAGAAGTTGTGACATATACCCTTCTGAACTAATGTTCAACTTCCACTGCATCCTTCTCAGAGTGCAAGCGGTCTCACATAGGTACAAGGAATGGTGACAAAGATACATAATGAAGTAAATTGCTTCTGTACAAGAAACAAAGAAGTAGAACCAGATTTGAAAAGTAAGACCACTGAGCAGGGATATTCTGCAGATTAAAATTACATGTAGGGTTGAAAACTAAGAGGGAAAATGTTCTCTGCCTAGAGAAATAAATATTCATATAAAGTGACCCATTAGGTGAGGAAACTGAGCTGCAGGTAGTGAAAAGGTCAGTGGATTTTCTTAAGTGCCAGTGAATCTTCCTCATGTCTTCATTGACTTTATTGGAAGTTGGGTGCCAGCCTGATCATGCCAAGAACTCACAGCCCTCAATGGAAAGGGATTAGGATGCCAAGGGAAAACAAAACAAGAAAAATTAAAACACTATGGGAATTAGTGATGAAATGAAGGGAGGAAGTGTAAGAGAGTGAAGAAACAAGATCATTGGTCTGAGGCCTTTTATTTGGTTGACCAAATATGAAATGTGAATGCTTTTTTTTATATAGGTCCAGGAAACAAGTATCTTTTGGGATATTTTTACTTTCCAAGAACATAATTGCTAGCACAAAGGAACAACAAAATCACCTTTCTTTAGGTTTTGTTAGTGAAGCAATTCGGTCTTATCTACAACATTCTGCAGAACTAATTTATTATAACTGAGTTAATGGTATCTCCATGGACAGAACTACCCAGCCAAGCATTATGCACTGTCTTCCAAGATGAACAGCAGGACCTTAGTTGAAAAAAACAGTAATCGTTCAAAAAACAATAGGAAAGCTGGAAACCTGAAACTCTTACAGCTATTTTTAAAACCACAGAACTCACAGTAAGGTAAAAAAAAATATTTTCAAAAGAAAAATCTCATTATGTAGCTGCGCTTATTTATCATAAAAAGCTCCAGAAACAATGTTCCTGTCACCCATTACAACAGTCTTTTTCAACTGAGGAAATGCAACCAGCTAATTTGGTAGTTGACATTTTTCTTCTTTTTTTCACGTCACATCTATTTTTCTTCTTCCTTTTTGTTTAGTGTTTTTAATATTTAGAAGAATGAACAAAACACGTCTTAGATAACTAGCTCCACCTCTGCTATCTAGCAGTGCTGTAGCTCTTTGTCAACACTCTTTTTCAGTGAAACCTTTCACCACCTCTGTCACATTCCAGCAAATGCCTTTGGATTGAACAACTTGGTATTGTATGATGAAAAAAAACCTACTTCACTAAAAAAGATTTCCAGGTTCTTCTTGCAAAGACCACAAGCACCACTGCAATGACCAGCTACTGTGCAAAGAAAAAACTAATAATTCTGTCTTCAGAATAGGGTTTACAAAGCACACACAAAATATAGCAAGGGATGCATTCTTTGAGTAACAAATGGAAAACGTATCAAACAACTGCTCCTTAAGCAAGTACTGCCAATTCCACGAATCAAATGAGGCAAGCTCTTACAGAAAAAAACACAGCATATAATTACACAATTAAATGATGACATATTGCACCCAAACATGAAGACCAAATTAAAATATTACAGGGAGTCCCTCGTTTTTTGTTTTTGTTTTTCTGGGTTTTTTTTTTAATTATTATTATTATGTTTTTCTTTTTGTTTTGAATTGCTTGCTTAGTCTTTCAATCCTAACAGTATTATCTAAAGATAGACTTGCTTGTTATTTTTAGCACAAGTTTTGCATCATTTTCTGTTAACCAACATTTACATATTAGCTCAATTACACTAGAGAAAAATACAGAGAAAAACACATTTACCATAACTAGCTTCAGTAACAGAGAATGCCTTGCATTAATGGGAGCTCTAACCACCAAGCAACTGAATCTGTGGAAAAGTAAGAAGGGAGGTCAGCAGAACTACTACCTTAGACTTCCAGAGGACAGACTCTGACCTGCTTAGAAGACTGTTTGACACAGTCCCTTGGGAGGCACTTCTGAAAGGCCAAGGAGTCCAGGAACGCTGGTCACTCTTCAAGAAGGAAATCTTAGAGGTGCAGGGGCAGGTGTCCCCATGTGCCAAAAGACAAGCGGGCGAGGAAGAAGACCAGTCTGGCTGAATAGAGAGCTTCAGCTGGAATTTGGGAATAAAATGAGAATTTATAACATTTGGAAGAAGGGGCAGGCAACTCAAGGGGACTACAAGGATGCCATGCATTTATGCAAGGAGAAAATCAGAAGGGCCAAAGCCCAACTAGAGCTAAGCCTAACCACTGTTGTAAATAGAAACACAAAATGATTCTATAAACACATCAGCAACAAAAGGAGGGCTAAGAAGAATCTTCACCCTCTGGTGGATGCAGGGGGAAACAGTGACAGAAGACAAGGCTGAGGTACTAAATGCCTTTTTTGCCTCTGTCTTTAACAGTAAGACCAGTTGTGCTCCAGGTACATAGCTCCATGAACCAGAAAAAAGGGATGGGGAACAGGATGAAGCCTAAATAATTCAAGGAAAATGGCTGGCGATCTGCTATACTGCTGACACACACGTGTATAGGGCCAGATGGGATACACCCAAGGGTACTGAGGGAGATGGCAGCGGTGCTCACCAAGACAGTTTCCACCATTAATCAGCTATCTTGGCTAGTTGAATGGAAGTTGGCAAATATGACACCCATCTATAAGAAGGGCTGGAAGGAGGATTTGGGGAACCACAGACCAGTCAGTCTGACGTGAGAGCCAGGGAAGGTCATGGAACAGGTCATGTTTCAGACTGAGTGCCATAATGTGGCACATACAAAACAATGGAGCAATCAGACACAGTAAGCATGGGTTTATGAAAGGCAGGTCCTGCTTGACTAACCTGATCTCCTTCTATGACAAGGTGCCCTGCTTAGTGGATAAGAGAAAGGCTGTGGATGTTGTTTGCCTGCACTTCAGTAAACTTTTGACACCATTTACCACAGCATTCTCTTGGAGAAACTGGCAGCTCATGGCTTGCATTGAGGGTACTCTTCCCTGAGTAAAGAGCTGGTTGGATGGCCGGGATCGAAGAGTTGTGGCAAACAGCATCAAATCCAGTTGACAGCTGGTCATGAGTGGTGTCCTGGAGGGCTCAATACTGGGGCCAGCTCTCTCTAATATCTTTATCAATGATCTGGATGAGGGGATTGAGGGCACCCTAAGTAAATTTGCAGACAACACCAACCTAGGTGGGAGTGCTGATCTACTTGAGTCTGGGAAGACTCTTCTAAGGCATCTGGATCAGCTGGATTGATGGGCTGAGGCCAATTATAGGAGCTCCACCAAGGCCAAGTGCCGAGTCCTGCACTTGGGTCATAACAACCCCATGAAACGCTATAGGCTTGGGGAAGAGTGGCTGGAAAGCTGTCTAGTGGAAAAGGACCTGGGAGATCAGCTGAATATGAACCAGTGGTGTGCCTAGATGGCCAAAAAGTCCGACAGCATCCTGGCACACATCAAGAATAGTGTGGTCAGCGGGACTAGGGAAGTGATCATCTCCCTGTACTCATCACTGGTGAGGCTGCACCTCAAATACGGTGTTCAGTTTTGGGTCCCTCACTACAAAAACGACCATGAGGTGCTGGAGAAAGTTCAGAGAAGGGCAGTAAAGATGGTGAAGAGTCTAGAGCACAAGCCTTATGATGGGGGTTGAGGGAACTGGGGCTGTTTATCCTGGAAAAATGAGGCTGAGGGGAGGCCTGGAGGTGTTTAAAATACATGTAGATGAGGTTCTTAGGGACACAGTTTAGTGTCAGAGTTAGGTTATAGTTAAGTCAATGATCTTGAGGCTCTCTTCTAAACAAAATAATTCTAGGATTCTCTGATTCTAACCATCAAGCAACTGAATCTATGGGTGGACTATATACAGTTATTTACTGCCATACTGCATGTTGTAGAATATCTGAGAGACATATAGTGGTCTCAGAGCTATGACATAGACCTATGGGAGTTCCACAACTTTCTGGTGTGGCAGCACATTCTTAGGTCCTCTGCAACAACCTATTTACTTATGTTTAAATATAAAATCAAATTCTGCTTGTACAAAGCTAAATCCATGTAACCATTTTCCTACTTAAATTAACAATGAAGAACACACTGTGTTGGTCAGTGTATACCATAAGCACCTGCTATTTAAGTCTGTTGAAGTGTTGGCTTTATGGCAAACTCACAATCATACGTCCCTCCTTTGTACTTCTGTGTATTTTACATTGCAGTTTGGGCTCTCAGAGGTGGCATGCATAGCAAGCACTATTCTGGAAAGGGCCAACACTTGTTTGCTGAATAGCATAACATTCTCTTAAAACCTGATAAAATCATCAAAGGCAAAGAAAAGCAAATGAGCTGTCAAGGGGAAACAAACTGCATTTATTTTTATCTTGAAAACTTAATTTTCAGCTAAAGATCTTGCCTACAGTTCATTTTCTACAAAGCACATACATAGTCACTGGAAATGCCCTCCATGTTTACTTGCTCCTCTTGGATTAATAGTTAAGAGCTCAACAGCTGTAAGCAGAACCAAGTGTTTAAGAAAAAGACTGTCAGCATATTGATCTGATTTAACATTTGGATCTACCACTAACTTGAAATTCTGAAATGAAACTGAATAATCTATAAACTGATTTATCTAGGGAGAAAGAAAAAAAAAAAAAAAAAAGAAAAAGAAAGCACCACCACACACATACACACAAAACTATTAGAAGAAGAATAATTCTAAAATTGACTTTGAGACATATGAATCAAAGTTGCTATTAGTATCAGTGCAAAATGTTATTAATATTCAAGACAATTTCTATGCTTTTCTAAATAATGGCTATTTTAGTATTCATCAGGGACATTACCATTATAGATAAACAGTGTATTCCAAACTGAATATAAACTGAGTCTATAAAGGTGGGACAAGTTTTCCATGAAAAGCCACTATTCTGGGTTCATATTCTTTCAGGAAACATGGCTCACATCTGTGTCATGAAAACATTCTGAAACTTCTGTAATGGAATATCCTGGAGAAGAAGGCACTCTCTTCAGAAAACATCCAGTTCATTTTCACTATGTAGCCTTAAGGAATTTCCCAAACTCATTTAAATTTTTTAGTGTTTTGTGCCACAGTCCCTTGGACAAGGTCCAAGTTTTTTTTTTCCATAATTCTCTGCAAAACAGCCATGCTTCCAAGCAGGCAGAGGAAGTGTATGAATGCAGACATCAGAGAGGCTTCGAAACTCAGGCAGTACCCAGGACAGAAACTGGACTCCTTCTCCATAACTGAGTCACTGCAGTTTCCCAAACTGAGCGAAACAGACTGCCAACTATTTCCTTGAAAGATTGCTAGCTCAGTGTCATTAAATATATCCAGATAACATAGCTTTCTGATGGTTTCTATGCATATATATGCTCAAACACTGGATTACAACCTTCGTGATCAGAAAGCTGTAGTATCACAGTGAACTTTATTGGTTAAGCAAATGCAAGTTAACTTGACCTTTTGATTCTATTCTGCGTCGTTTTCCAACTATAAATGTATATGATTTCAAGGTACTCACAATAGGAACTAGTAGGGACCAGCATCATGTTTATCTGAAGTCATACACAGTTCAGAATCACCAGAAGTAAAAACTTTGGAGTATTACTTTTCCTTGATTGTTAATCACCAAGAAGTCTTGAGTTTATACAATGACTTCCCCTGCCTGAAAAGGTAAAGTATGAATTTATCTGCCAGGCTTTCAAAGTAAGGCCATTTGTGTCATATGGATGATACAGTTAGTCTGAAGTAATAAAATTATCACTTTGGTTCTCAGGCAGAGAAATTTCAGTAATATCTTTTGCTGTAATTACTAAATCATGCAGTCCCCTTGACAGATTAAAAAATGGGAGTTTGTTATAAGATGGGAGTCTTCATTGACTCTAAAAGCAACCTAAAACAGAACTGGACATTGAATAGCTATTGAATGTACTTCAGTTTTAGAAGTGCCCAAGATTCTTTTTTTTTTTTTTTTTTTTAATGCATAATATCCCTTCCTAAATTTTGAAAGGGCAATTACTTAGACAGTTCTGAATTGAATTACCCCATTTTCAAATACTACCACATTGTTCATATAATGTGTTACAGTGTAATGTAGTCTTCTGTAACCACAAAGAATCCAACAGAAATTACTGGTTCCACTGTTTATTCTTTTAACACAAATACAGTGAAAAACACATGTAGTTTGTTAGGATTAAAGGTTGTAGAAATTATATGATATCAGGTTAATGAATTTCTGAACTCTTCTATCTAACATACATGTGAGCATATCATACAAAGGGGAAAGAAAACTTACTCCATGTGCACAGGACTGGCTCATTTAGCCTTTCTCAACTGTCTTTACCCACCTTCCCTTTCAGCTTACATTGCTTTTCTAGCTGCAGACAGCTTAGATCACAGACACTTCACAGTCACATGATTTTTAGTTTCCCTATGATGACTGGTAGGTTTTAGACACTAAGCCCACTTAGGCATACTCTATTTTAGTCTGAACATTTCTTAGCTCGGCATAAATTTGTATACCAGATGCCACCTTATAATTAACACATTGGGATATAGGAGCTGTAGATTTTTCTGGTTACAAACTTTCAATCAAACCGACATCTGTGATTTATACTCCCAATGTGCTTTCAATACATTTACATAATCAGTTCAATATAATAAGAGATCATAAATTCTACTTACATATTTAGAAACAGTTTCCACAGAGAGAGTAAAAACTAAATCAAGGAATGGTTTAAGCTTCTCTTTTACAGTGACAGTTATTTTAAAACACCTATAATCAGAGCCCCACAGAACAAAAATAAATTTTAGAATCATAGAAATGAAGAATCATTTAGGTTGGAAAAGACCCTCAAGATCATTGAGCCCAACTGTTAACCTAACACTGCTGAGTCCACTTCTAAACTACGTACCTAAGAACCTAATCTACGTGTCTTTTAAACATCTCCAGGGATGGTGACTCAACCACTTTCCTGGGCAGCCTTTTCCAATGCCTGACAACCCTTTCTGTGAAGAAATTTTTTCCTAATATCCAGCCTGCAGCAACTTCAGGCCATTTCCTCTTATCCTATCACTTGCTACTTGAGAGAGGAGGCCAACACGCACCTTACTACAACCTCCTGTCAGGCAGTTGTAGACAGTGACAAAGTCTCAGCCTCCATTTCTCTAACCTAAACAGTCCCAGTTCCCTCAGCCATTCCTCGTAAGACTTGTGCTCTAGACCCTTCACCAGCTTCACTGCCCTTCTCTAAGCTCTCTCCAGCACCTCAATGTCTTTTTTGCAGTGAGGGGCCCAAAACTGAGCACAATATTCAAGGTGCAGCGTCACCACCACCGAGTGCAGTGGCACAATCACTTCTCTAGAACTGCTGGCCACACTATTCCTGATAAAAGCCAGGATACTGTCGGATTTTTTGGCCACCAGGGCCCACTGCTGGCTCATATTCAGCCAGCTGTCAATCAACACCCCCAGATCCTTTTCCACTAGGCAACTTTCCAGCCACTCTTCCCCAAGCCTATAGTGTTGCATGGACTTGTTGTGACCCAAGTGCAGGACTTGGCACTTGGCCTTGGTAGAGCTCCTATAATTGGCCTCAGTCCATTAATCCAGCTGATCCAGATGCCCCAGAAGAGTCTTCCTAGCCTCAAGTAGATCAACACTCCCACCTAGGTTGGTGTTGTCTGCAAACTTACTTAGGGTGCCCTCAATCCCCTCATCAAGATCATCAATAAAGACATCAAAGAGAACTGGCCCCAGTACTGCGCCCCGGAGAAAACTTTCTTTCCTCCCAAGGGAGAAGGATAAATACATTTACTATTCGATTGGGAAAGAAGGCACATGAAAGTGGATTTTCAGAAACTCAAATTTATAACCTTCCTCGGATACCTCAGCTTTACTTGTTATTTGGATTTCCCCACTTTGATAAAGAACATTTCAGGAACTTCATACTGACCTCTGTGCCACAGTCCTTTCCTCTAGCCCATTCAGCTGCCCGTTGGCTTATGGACAGTTTTAGCATTTTCTCTCTGCAGAACACATGTAGCTCTCCCCAGAAACACCTGCCAGGGCCATCCACTAAATCAAACTGATCATATCAAGGGGAGGGGTTGTTTGGTGCTCTGAAAGACCTTAGGAAGTAAAGAAGAGCAGGAATTGCTCATGTCAGTAAGACAGCCTGATGCTCTTTCCCTTCTCTCCTTCCCCTTCTTTGTCTCCTGGTAAACACAGCAACAGCAGCAGACTTCCTGACCCTGTACCACACATGGGACTCCTCAAAAAATTTTGATTTCTTCCTATGCTCCCTGACTCACTGCTTATTAATCTGCACTCCACTTTCTGCCCTAGACTCAACTGATAAATATAAACAGGCACAACACATTTGTTCAAGCACTGTAAAATATATATTATGACATTAGGATTCACCTTGTCCCGCGAACACTTTTATTAAAGGCTGAACCCCCACTGACTGCTAAGGTAGTACTTTCACATCTTAACTCTGTACTGCCTACAGTATCTTAGAAATTTTCTTGAGATGTTTTAGGAAAGAATCAACTATTAGGAAAACATTACTGTATTAAAGGAGACTGCAGATTACTAAAAATTGAAATTGTCCAAGGCAATATGAGAAAATTTGAGTTATGATGCTGAAAAGTGTGCATATATAGCTATAAAACATTATTGGAAATTAATACTTTCACAACCATAGGCAGGCTGCCTTTAATTAAAATACAATAACTAATTTTAAAGATCACACAGAAAAAAATAAAAAAGAAAAAATAATATTGAAGATACTTTATGTTCTGCTCCATGCCAAATAATTTCATAAAAAAGACAGAAACATACTGAATGACTTATATAATGTAAGATAAGAAATATGAAGGAACAACATTGGTTTTCATTCTGAACACCATTGTAAAATCACCCTCCAATATTTATTTTCAAAATATATCTTGATTAAAGTTTTCCAGCCACCTGACAGAATACTTTACTCTGAGTATTACTTACGTACCTAAAAGAAAACATAACTACAAGTTGAGTTTTTTTGTTGTTTTTTGTTCGGTTGGTTTGGTTTGGTTGGTTGGTTTGTTTGTTTTTCTCTGGAGAAGCTGCACAGTGAATTATTTAAAAAAAAAAAAAGGAAAAAGAAAACCCATAATAAATATTTTTCTAGTGTCTTTGTTTGTTACTTGTGTACCTACCAGTTTCATCAGGAGAATAAATTACAGAGTAAATACATCTATATAGACACAAGTATACATTAAAAATGTATATGTACCTAGTTTTTGACTAGACATGAAAACTGGAGAGACATGTTTCTCTTTTTGTAACACCAGAGGTCAATATTTATTTATATTCGTAACAGCAGATTACTAAATTAATGACAGGTGAAGTACAAACCAGATTTATATTTATGGATAACATTAATTAACAGGGAGTATTCTGACTAACAACATAAAGGAAAAGAATGTGAAGACAAGTAATTTCTAATAGGAAAATTAGAGACTACTTTTTACAGCTAAAATCCAATATCTTTAAGAAAGACTGATTACACATTTATTAATATACATTCTTATTCATTAAAAGTCAAAGGCAGTATCTCATTACAATTTCTTTAGAAAAATCTTGTGGCAGATCAGGACCTTACTGCTCAGAGTCACCGCAATTAATACAGCCATCAAGCAGATTTGTTACAGAGTCATAGCACGGTGTTCATTTGAAGAACTGAAATTCAGAAGACATACAAAGGAGAGAGAGTCAGGGCTCTTCGAGAGATGTGTTGCAGGGGAAGGCTACCAACATCCCCCAGAACCTTCTCTCTGTAAGAAGGTCAGGGCAAGTTGCTATGTCAGAGCTTCAGATATAAATCCATGGAGAAAGGAAAGAGGCCAATGTAAAATGTTTCATGACCCAGACCTTGCTGTGGTTGTTATCTTTAAGATCCAACAGCTTCCATCTGTGACAATTACCATTACCTAGCACTTGCACAGGTATTTTTTTTTTCCCTCTGACTGATGTAAAATAGAAGTCAGAGAAGTTAGAAGTTTGATCAAATACCTTTCTGAGTTTGTTCTCAAATGCTCACAATCTGATGGTCCATGCATAGTTTTTCTTGACTTAACACTATCTAGTGAAGTCTTTGGGCAAAGTAACAGCTAGTTTAAGAACACGGGAATTCAGTGTAGCTCTTTTGGACTCTTTTTTGGACTCAGTAGTGTTAGGATTATGGTTGGACCCTATGATTTTGGGTCTTTTCTAACCTAAAAGATTCTACAATTCTATTATTTTATGTTACAAATAACATAGATTAAAAACATAATAGGAAGCAGCAAGCAATACAGGCTAGCTACTTTCCCAGCTCCACCAGTCAGTAACTAGGCTATTCTAATAATTGCTGCACATTAAAGAATTACATGAAAGCATGTCCATGACTTAAGTTATTAGAAATGTGCTAAGTGTGTTGCCTTGCTACATACATAATTTATAATTTAGGCTACCCAGTTGAGCTTCACTGCATTGCTACAATTAATGTATCTGTGTTTGGTGAATGTAGTTTCACCTTCTTTGGTGCTGCTGAAGATAACATTGTGCAATGTCTGATTTTTTTCAGTATGTAAAAGTTAACCATTACACATAGAGAAAAAATAATTTGCATAAAACATGGAAATATGTGTTTCATTTCTTTTTTGATGCAGAAAAAAATAGCTAAGCAATACAGTCCAATATAGGATATGTTCTATTAAAAGAGGAGAAAAAAGTTATGAAATATTAAAAACATTTTCTTAGAGTGAAATAAATGGTGAAAAAAAAGTGCAGTGAGTGAAAAAAAGGAAAGGAGAAATTACTGCACAGTTGTTTAAATCTCTTTCAACAAATTTTTTTCCATAATTACCTCTTTTCCCAATTAAAGCAAATAGTACAGCATAAACCCAGATGAAATAGCCAGAATATCTGACTAAGTTTCAAAATAATCATAGGGAGATTTAGAAAAATAAAATAGCCTGGATTCCATGAAACTAACAATGAAGCAGAATTTTAACTTACTCTTATCAGACGTTGGAAATGGCAAACTGTTAATGAAATGTTACTGAATTGATAATATTTTTTGTAGACTTGAATAAGCCTTGGGTAGCACAATACTCCTGTTTCTGGGGCGTTATACAGACTTGTGCAGACAATACTACAGCCTAGAATTCTACAATATGGAGATTGAGAAGAAGAGAAGACTCAGGGTAGCTAAAATCAACATTGCTTATTCAGAGGTTTGCTTGGGTAGCAAGGTGGTGAGGGTTGGCTAACATTGCACATTTCAGATATTCAGTCTTTAGCTGCAAATTCTTTATTTGTATTTTATCCATTTCTAAGGACTCTGCAGGATTCCTGTCCATGTTCTCGGTATTTATTTCTTTGGTTTCAGTTTTACAGGATTAAAAGCTGCATGGTCAAAAAGCCTCTTAAAACCTCAACACAGTTGAAGTGAAACATCTAGCTCTGATTTTTAAAGTGCTAAATATGTTTGGGAAAGCATCTTCATAAATATAGCGTCAAAGCTGTTTGCTCACTTTCAGATGTCGCCAGTTTCCACATTTCTATGCCACTTTGCCTGCAGACCTTGTAAATCCTCCTACGCTGAAATCCATGCATGTAAAGCTAAAGCTGAAGACATCAAAATGTTGCCTTGCCCTGGTTTTCAGAACCTTGTGTTGCTCAGAGACCACTGCAGGCCACTAATGAAAGCAGTTTTTGCTTACTGTTACAACGACCAGTAAAAAAGAATATACTTCAGATTATTAATCTCCAATTTACAGTTAAAAAATGCAGGAAGGATTACCTGTGAGTTTGCTTCTGAAGAAGTACAGTTACATGATTGGTGAAGTAAGAAGGCTTATTGTCTTTTCATGGGAGGGCATCACTCATTTACAAGTAAATGTGTCTGTGATTAAAAACGTAAAGAGCTTACAAATCCTGAGGATCCAGCTATGATACAGGCACTACCGAGCACACACAAACACACATACAGACACAGATCCTATACAGCTCTGTGTCCCTCATGAGACCTGTCAATTCTTACCTCACAGAACTGAGAGTTCAGTAAATAAGAGCTGAATTACTCTTAGACTTTAAGAAAAAGACTGTTTCAAAGTAAAGGTTCGGATGTTACAGAAAAAATGGTTGCCTCATTGGGTGCAATCATATATAATTTTGGAGGGGCTACATAAGTAGTATTAACTACTATGTGGTGTTTTAAGAGGCCACAAAGTATATTTTTTATTCTTTGATTTTTGTAGTACAAGAAAGGACTTCTTTAGCTACAAATAAATACATTAATAGATAAGGGCCTTATAATAAAGATGGAGAATTTTTACCAGGGTCTGTAGTGACAGGACAGTGGGCAATGATTTTATATCAAAAGAGGGTAGGTTTAGACTGGACATAAGGAAGAAATTCTTTACTATGAGGGTGGTGAGACACTAGAACCGGTTGCCCAGAGAAGCTGTAGATGTCCCATCCATGGAAGTGTTCCAGGGCAAGTTGGATGGGGCTTTGTCACCCTGATCTCACGAAAGATGTCCCTGCCTATGGCAGGGGGGATGGACAGATGACCTGTAAAGGTCCCTTCTAACCCAAACCATTCTGTGATTCCATGATAAAATATCAATATGCAACCACAAAATAATTTTGAACATGTGTAGATGTGTGAGGTTAATGGACTCCTTTTCTCCAACAGCCCAAGTACCCACAACTGCTCCTTGTAAGACTTGTGCTCCAGGCCCCTGACCAGTTTTGTTGCCCTCCTCTGCACTCTGTCCAGCACCTCAATGTCTTTCTTATGATGAGGGACTCAAAATTGAGCACAGTATTCAAGGCAAAGCCTCACCAGTGCCAAGTACAGTGGCACAATCACTTCCCTAGTCCTGCTGGCCACACTGTTTCTGACAAAAGCCAGGATGCTGTTGGCCTTTTGGACCGCCTGGGCACACTGCTGGCTCATGTTCAGCTAGCTGTCAATCAGCACCCCCACATGCCTCTCTGCCAGACAGTTTTCCAGTCACTCTTCTCTGAGCCTCTAGCACTGCATGGGCTTGTTGTGACGCAAGTGCAGGACGCAGCACTTGGCCTTGTGAATCTCATACACTTGGTCTCAGCGCAACGATCCAGATGGTCTAGACCCCTCTGTATGGCCTTCCTACCATCCAGCAGATCAACACTTCCACCCAATTTGGTGTCATCTGCAAACTTACTAAGGGTACACTCAATCCCCTCATCCAGATCATTGATAAAGAGATTAGACAGAAGTGGCCCCCACGCTGAGCCCTGATGAACACCATTCATTACCAGCTACCAACTGTATCTGGCTCTGTTCACCACAACTCTTTGAACCCAGTCCTCTACCCATCCAGGCTATGAACTGACAGCTTCTCCAGGAGAATGCTGGGGGATACAGTGTCAAAGGCTTTACTGAAATGTAAGTAGACAACATCCACAGGCCTTCCCTCATCTAATAGGTGGGTCACCTTGTTGTAGAAGGAGATCAGGTTGGTCAAACAGGATCTGCCTTTCATAAACCCATGTTGACTGGACCTGGTCACCTGGTTTTCTTCTATGTGCCGTGTGATGTCACTCAGGTTGATCTGCTTCATGACTTTCCCTGGTACTGAGGTCAGACTGACAGGCCTGTTACTACACAGATTCTCATTCCAGCCATTCTTGTAGATAGGCATCACATTTTCCAACTTCCAGTCAACTGGGACTTGCCTGGTTAGCCAGGATTGCTGATAGATAATGGAAAATGGTTCACTGACCACCTCTGCCAGCTCCCTCAGTACTCTTGTGTGTATCTCATCTGGTCCCATAGACTTGTGGGTGTCCAAGTGGTGTAGCAGGTCGCTAACCTCTTCCCTTGGAAAAGTCTATCTTAGATACAGTTGTGACCACATCTGTGAGTGTTTGGCAGGGAATGAAATGAGTGAAATATAAGTACTGCTTATACCTGAAACAGCTATTTACAAGAGGGAAGAAATGAATCTCTTGTAAAAATCTCATTTTGCTTTCGAGATCTCTGAAAAAGCAAAGTCAATAGCCCAGTGACCAGGAGCCATATGGTGAATTCTACTTAAATGACTGCTTCCTTATATGTTCCTCTGGCCTGTGGACTGACACGTTTTATTAAACTACACAGGATTAGCAGAGATTTTTTTTCTAGTACTCTGGGAATAAAGCATAACATTTCTCCTGCAATTAAGTGATTTTCCCAGTAGTTTGCCGAAGAACTATAGTCAATTTAAGTTTCTTATATGAATGCCTGACAAGAGTTGAAAAGCCACATTTCTCCAGATGCAAGATCTCTTCATTCTTAAAATCTTAGTTGCTAAACCTTTTGAATTGTTTGCACTAGGTTTTGTTCCCATTACCTTTGCAAGTTTTGAAGTTAGTATTTCATGTATATTCTAAAATGTTTACCCTCATTAGTAGCTCAGCGATTCATTCATTGACAAATCTTATTGATAATCAGCACAAAACTGAATGGCATTTTCTTCCACGAAAGTGCAGCATGTAAGAACCAAATGAAATAAATATTTTAAACTTCCTTCCACTCCAGTTGAAAGATGAAGTTTTTGTTTGAAGACCCAAGTACAATGCGCAGTCTCAAGCAATAATGCACCCTGGGCAGCAGTTAGTTAATCACTCTGCAAACACCAGGGGATTCCAGGTTGGCTATGAGGCACCAGCGTCCCCTAGGCATCAATGAAGCCTGCCATGTCCAGGCTACATGAGCCAGACTGCAACCAGAAGTTTCAGAGATGAATCCTGCCTCACTGTCTGGGACCCACAAGATGCACTTGAGTGTTGTGCCTAGACTGGACCTCTAGTGTACGGGACAGACATTGAGGTATAAAGTGCGAGTCCCATGGACACCATTGAGGCTATTGGGGTCTGGAGCACTGGTTGTGCAAGGACAGGCTGTGGGAACTTGGTCTGTTCAGCCTGAGAGGGGATGGCTTTGGGGGATCCAATTGATGTCTACAGATGCCCAATAGAAAAAAGAACATGGAGGCAGACTCTTCTCAGATATTCAGTTACCAGATGATAGGCAAAAATTACAAGTTGAAATAAACCAATTCTGACTAAATTTACTTTTTTTTTTTTTTTTTTTCCATTCTGAGGGTTGTGAAACACTGAGACAAGCTTCCCAAAGAGGCTGTGAGAACTCCATGCTTGGAGATACTCAAAATTTTGCAAGACAAAGCCATGAGCAACACAGCTTAACTAAGCTAGTTTGGCCTAGATGAGAGGTCACTTCCAAACTAAATTACATTATGCTTCTACTGTATGTATTTTCTATTTTTCAGCATTAAGAGCACAGTTCCCATATTCCTTACTGTACAAGCTGTTATAAGAAAACATACCGAAAATTTCCAAATGAAAAATGAGGAGAACTCTGGCCCCAAACAGGCCATTGCATGGGCCTTTGGTACCACCTCTGTACTAGTGAAGCATCCTGTGGACAACTTTACCCTCTACAAAAGAAGAGAAAGTTAGTTGTAGCATGTATATAGAAAAAAAATCAAACGAAACCAAACCAAAAAAAAACAAGAAACCATGATGGAAGAGATTTAATTTCTATGTTTTTAACTGGGAAAAGGGTAAATTTTTCAAAGCATGTGTATTATTGTTATTATTCTTTTCAGCAATAGATTGTACTTCTTGAGTCAAAAAGATTGGTGTAACTATAGAAACATTGGTTTAATGTTCAGTCAGTCTAAAAATAGGTGCTATGATGGATATATTAACCTAGCCATGAGATCAAGATTGTCTATATATCATCTGTGGTTGCCTAGTATTTTTGATGAAAGTCATGCTATGAAGAGTATAGTTAACAGAAAACTGCAGAATAAAATATATATTAAACTTCCAAGCATTTATTATAGGTCATGATCAAGTACACCTGTTGATCCTCTGTATACATAATTTTATTTATTATTTGCATTGTATTTTAAAGGCACATACATTTATAAATAAATAGAAAGAACATTATTTATATACAGATATAATGCAGAATTTATACCACAGTGAAGCAAATTAAATAGTTCAGTGACGGTTCTGATTACGCATAAACAAATGAAGTAACCCAATTAAATTATTTTTTGTCAAGTACTTGCAAAATGGATGGTTTAATTTTACTATAGAGCATTCATTTAATTTCATTCTTAACCACAGTAATGAAAACACAAAAAAAAAACCTTTATGTAGATATTCTAAAGAAATAGTCTACATTTTAGACTAGTATTAATGCTCTCCCTAGCATTAACAGAGATTACCAGCTACAGAAAAGCTACTGGGAGTTCTGTCAGTATTCAGAAAAAACATGCAGTAATGTCAATTGAGTTCAAGTTATAAAGGACCACAGGTGATATCATAATCTAGTTTTCCATTGTACTGTGCACTTTTACACCTGCTGAATAGACTAAGAATGATTATCTGTCAAATCAAAATGGTAATGTTGTACATCTGCTTTGCATGAGGATGAAAGGATTGCAGAGAACAGAAGAGGTAGAGAAGAGGCTTTTGGGACAATTTTAAAAGCTGTATGATGTAAGCCAAGATAGCCCAGTTAAATAAAATGAGAGTTAATGGTTGTAAAAGAAACATACATAATAAAAAAGCAACTTACTTTAATGCCACACATCTATAGTGTAGTAGTTTATGTAGACAGAAATTGAACCTGCACCTTTGCAATATTTTTATGCTTTAAGTTGTGTTCATACATTACATTACATCACATCATTAACAAGTCATCTACAATCTTTTGTTTGTTTTTTTTTTAATAAATATCCCCTCTTAGTGAGAAACACCTGCTCTACAGATCATGAACATTTAATGAAATATAATGTAGTTTCTCAAAATCTCACTGTAAGGTAAACAGAGATAAAAAACAGTTTGTTTTATCTAATTTAATATAAATAGAGTTAGTACTGTTAGTATTATATACAATTATTATTATCATATACAGCATTCCTCACTGAGTGAGGCAACCGAACAACTGTATCACCTCTCATGGATCATGCTGTAATTGCTACAGTTTACCACTGCACAGTAATAATTGGGTTTACTTAGTTAATACCTGCCTTTTCTGCCAGGGTTCTCCAGGAACTATGTGTTTTCTGCTTGCTATGATATATTAGGTATCAATGACAAATCAGCTGTCTCAGGCAGCACTTAGCCTCTTAGCTCAGCAACTCTGTGACTGTTTCCACTTCAACCCTTCTTTTTCTCAGTCATGCACTGCAGTCATAATGAAGTTATCCATCCTCCTGACAACAAAGAAGACCTTAACCCTTTTATACAAGTGTCAACTACAGAATCTTTAATCGAGGAATGCAGGAAATGTAGAACTACTAACAACAACAACAAGTTAATGCAACCAAAGGTGTATTTTTTGTCAGGCAGACTAATTTGCATATAACTCTCATACATACAAACACTTGCATATCTACTGTAGTTTGTTTGTAGAGGGCATCTGATGACACCATGTAATGAAACTTGCTTCTTTTTATTTATTTATTTTTTAAGCATAAGTCAGGGATGACTGCACTGTTCAAAAGAGGTAAAACTTTGACTTCAAACAGTCATCAAAGAAGGTCTCCAGCGAGACCTTTCAGTCATGCCTCTAAGTACACACTGTGTACTGTCAAGAGAAAAGGATGGTAAAATTTTAGCATTTAAAGTGGACAAAACCTCTTTGCTTTTCCACCCAGGAGGACTGGTGCTTTAGTTACTCCAAGTACAATAATTCAGGACTCAGATGATTGTATTATAATGTTCTGAGAAGAGAGTAAGTCAAAAAAGTCAGGACCTATTTTCCATCTGTGATACTATCACAGTAACCTGCCTTTGGGGTAAGCGCATGTACATGGAAACAGTGGAAAAACCTTTCATAAACTTTTATTATTAAAGAGAAAGTAGATGAAAAAGTAATTGTGAAATGTGGTAATTGAAAAAGTTAGTGATAGGGCTGGACAACAGAAAACAATCATGGAATCTATATAATTTTTTTTGTCTGAAGCTCAAACAAGATTTTAATGTGGATTTGTATTATACAAGCAATAAGAATAATGTCTCGTTTTACTGGATATCATACATGCATGTCATGAGATTGAATCTTTCCCCACCATCGTCACAATCTTACAATGCAAACAGACAATCTAATATCACATATTCAAGGGGTCTTTGATTTCAGTGCAAGGCAGAGTGTACTTCATGCCATTTTTTTGTGAAATCTTCGTGAAATATTCAGCTCCAGCATGGTCTTCTGACTTCCCATCCAGTTCCTCAGCTACATGACTATTGTTTTCCTTGTCTAGGCAATTGTTAACATTTTCCTAACCTCGCTACAAAATAAATTGCTCAGGATCACATTCATGCCATCTTCATTTAATCTAAATAATAAGCATCCACTCCAAGTATCATGACCCCTCCTTTTGCATGTACTAGTGTGTTCTTAGAGGATTTTATCACAGCTTTTTATTTCATTTCATTTACTTTACTTTCACTGCAATCTCCATAGGGAGAAGTAGTAGTGTCCATTTCAGTTTCTTGAAGTCAGCAATTACTTTATTCATAAATTCTTTATACCTGGGAAGAGACAAATGCTTTGTTTACAATGTATTTAATAATTAAAATATTTAAGTATATTTTTTGTGGTAGATAGTAAATATTACCTAACAAGTATATATTACCTTTCTAGGCATCTTTTGCTATTTAATTAAACAACAACAAAAAAAATATAATCTACTTCATAGTAACCACCAGAAAATATATTCGTTACTTTTATCTACAATTTAAAAACACTCAAAATTCTGTGCTTGGTACAGAGGAACATGCTTCAGTCTATGTTTTCATGGCATATTCAAATTCTTGGGTATGGTCCATAAAGATTTTTCTTAAGCAGGCTAAACAAAAGTTCAGGTTTTGTAACAGCTCTACATTAAGGCTGAGTTCAAAGCAGACAACCTTTTGGCTTATTACCAGAAAATGCTGGTCAGGAAGTTTTAACACCATGTTATCAAAAACAGTCAGGTTTAAGCCCTGGGATATCCCCATAATTACTCCACCTGCAATAAACCTGGGCTTAAGTGGAGAAATAGTCTGTCAGGCTTCCAATTTTTATAACATAGCTACTCAAGTAACAGGAAAAGATGATCCAGCTCTCCATCTTCTCCCTGTTTTCCTTGAACAGTGTCAACAGTTTATAGTTAAAGACTTCTTATTGAAGCAAAAGATACATGCTGGTGTAAGAACCTGGTTCTGTTTAAAATAACTTGAGCATATTTTTTTAATGTAGAAGTGCTGAGTGACTTGAAACATAATCAGCAAAATAAGGAACAATCATTTGGGGAAACTCCTTCACGATTTCGACAGAATACAGTAGCAATTTAAGGCATACTGACATGAGTAAAAAAAATCAGAGCTTATGGATAAGAAAACACAACAGCTTTTTAGATTTGGGGTACACCTATACCACTTTTGTTTGTTTTAAATTACAGATGTCATGCCTCACTTATTTGGCTTTTCATTAATTAGCACTGTGATTTTTCAAAGGAAGGGTCGACTTCAAGAAAAAAATCTCAGTGTGTATTTTCTTAATAATCAAAGAAATGTCTGAGCCTTATGAACGCAATGAATGGTACCTGAACTTCAAAATATTATAGTTCTATTTAAAACTGACAACTCTTAATATTCCAGAGATAAAGCCAAAATGTCCCATCCCTCTTAAGTAGCAAACCTTTATTTTCTCACTGTAATAAAATAGCATGAATTACAACAATAGCACAACTTAAAGAAATGAAGAAGAGTTAATATAATGAAAACCTCTCTAGGGGCTACTGTCATTACCCATTAAAAGGTAATTGACAAGTTCTTCTTAATTTGCTATTAATCTTCCACATTTCTCCCACAATTTAATACAGCAACATTTTATTTAATTAGTATGCTCATTATAATTGTTTGTCATAGTGGTTTGTTTAGTTGACACAAGTTGTCTAACACCGACTGTACAGATGGCAGAGTACCAGTGTCTAGTCTCAGAGGAACTATTTGACCACTGCAGTAAAAGAGCAATAAACAAAATAACAACATAGCAGCCCACTCCAGTTTATGTAGGCAGTCAGCCTTTTATCACCGTAAAACCTTGAAATGGATGTATGAGTGCTGCTGCTATAAACAAAGAGTTGTTTACAGCTCTAGGATGGCAGATACCAGTACTGGCCTAGAAGCTTCAGTATCCTTAATGTCAGAAACTGACTAATGTGGAGAAACATAGTGTGACTGGTTTTATGGAGAATATGTTTTATAAACCTCAAGGGACAATTTATCACAAATTCATCCACTCTGCTGCAGATTGCTGCTTTAATGTTGAATACTGGATTTCAGTCCACACATCAGCTCAAGCAAAAAAGGGAGGGGAATAAAAGGGTATACTAGCTTCTCTTCAATTCATCATGATAACTTGTGAATTTCTTCATAGAATATGTATTTTAAATGCCTATTTTCCCATTTGTACAAAGAAAATATCCTGTGATGTATGGGTAGTTTATCAGAAAACGTCAAACCTAATTGTTGCTATGTCCTATTTCAATTCTTCACATTTTTGCATACTGTTGTTTGAACCGCATGTGTGCCATTTAATAATAATAAAACCCACTTCTTATGATACTAATAGGCAGGCAAAGATGCATCTGTACTCCCATATTGAAAAAAAAAATGTATTTCAAGAGCAGACAAATAAAAGAGATTCTGCACACAGAGATTTTGTTATTGCCTTGTTAAATATCACTATTGGTGAATAAGTCATCACCTTCTTCTTCCATCCCTTGACAATAATGAGATAGGTGGCAATTACTACATTCATCACTGTATTTCCTTTACCTTTTCTCTTTGCACAATAATTCAGATTGGCAATGTGAAGTCTGATGCTGAGCACTGCGTCGAAACTTTACATTTTAATTTGGGACTAAAAACCTGGTTTCTTTCCACTAATACCAATTTCATACTAACTTAACTCCACAGAACTACATAAAATTTACACTGATGGAAAACATCAGATGGGAAGAGAGTTCTAATACTAATGACACTCAAGTCTTCCTTCCAAAGTAACATTTTCAAAAGCACTTAAGGGAAGATTCAAATCTGCAAAACACTTCTTTCATAACTATATTTATACTTTAAACCACATATGGCAAATACCTGGCCCACGGGTCCACCACCTTGTTTTATCCAGCCTGGCACTCTGCTTCCACCCAGTGCAGTGTCAAGCTCCTTGTCCCTATTCTCCTGCCAGCACGCTAGTCATGTGTGCAGCGTGTGTGACACAAGTTGCACACAACGGGAGCTGCGGCCGTAGCTATAGGAGAGCAGTGAGCCTGCGTAAGAAGAGTAATAGGTGAGACTGATGGGGAACACTAATAACTGCCTTGGGGCATTGAAAGACATGACAGGCAAGAATTAAGCAGGGGGTGCTTAAAGGGGTACTCTCCACTGGGCCAACATTTCATTTAATTTTTTGATAAATTAGCCAGACACGTGAACTGTAGCAATTATATGTTATTTAAATAAAATAAAAGTAAAAAGATATTTTGTAACCAGCAGCCAGGGTCCCAGTCATGAACTCTACATTGTTTTCCATGGATATGGCCAGCTCTGCCGTATGGGAAAGCGGGTTTGAAGGAAAGGTGAGCCTGTGTGAGAGAGCATGAGTATTATTTAACCTGGTCCTAAAGGACATTTTGGTCTTTTACTTATGTGACGCACCATACTATCTTTGGTGGAACAATGTGAATCCCAAAATGTCCAGTAAGAGAAAGTGTGGTGCAGAAGGAAGGCAATTTAATGATAGATGAGAAAGCGAATATGTGTTTGTGTTTCAAGGAGAAAAAACAGCATGTCTTTTATGTTATGAGACACTGCCAGTGATAAAGGAGTACAATGTACATAACCGAGTGGCAAACACAAGACCTAAAATTACATTAAGCCCTCTGAAGGCAACCACAAGGCTGACGTAGCCCTGGTGAAAATGAGTTTCACACCCCTGCCACAAAGCTTGACTCGTATGTGGAAAGTCACTCCAGCTCTTCCAGCTTTTTTTTTTTTTTTTTTTTTGGAAGGCTCAAAGAGCTTGTTTGAACTTTTCATCTGAAGGCTAGAATATAAGAGGCAACCCCACTGGCAAAAGGAACACGGACTGGTAAAAATCACTGCTAACAAGACACCACCTTTATTTAATATCAAGCAATGCATGCACATGAGACAAACCTGCAGGAACATAGACCCAAGGTACTGCATGGGAATAAAAGTTCTTCTGCGTTCCTTGAAGCCACCTTATCTTTATTTTGGAAACCTGTTACCATGCTCTGTGCCACCCTAGGAAGGAAACCTAGAACTCATCTGTTCCTGCTTCCATTAGTCAACTACATAACTTATCTTAAATTGTGGGAAGGGCAAAGGGACAGATACCACTTGGAAAGTGTTATTCAGCTTAAGATAAGAACAAAAGTGACAAGTTCTCCCAGCCACTATCTTATGCTGTGTAGCTTCTCATAGTTAAAGCAAAAATGTTCATAAAAATTAGGAACTGTGAATAGTGATGAATCCTGGTCAGATGTGTTTCTGCTGACTAGTCACCTTACAAAATGTGTTATGACTCACAAGGCAGACTTTTGCTCACTGTTTGCAACTGAATGGAAGAAGAGCATGTCCTGTTTCTGACTGAGGACAGTGTGGTCTGGCATTAGCTGCCTATCGCTGAGCATATGGTGGGTGTGGGGAATAAAAAAAAAAAAAAAAAAAAGGACTAAGTTTCAAGAAGACTTTCTTAGAAGTGTGTGATTACTCAGAAGTGTCATGAGACTACAGGATAGGGAAACAACTTTCCTTGAAAACTGTAGGAGCCTAGTTCTGTGCGGCAGAGGTAGACATGAATCTCTGTATCAACAAAGCAGTAAGAAAAAATAAACCAACAACCCTAGGCTACTCTTACACCCCAGAGCACTACTCTGACAGAGATATAATTATTGTCCTGTCTTCCATAAGTGAAGTATATGTAACCATAAATTACACACTGGGTCTACATTTTCTGTCCTTAAACACATGTTCATATAATCCAGGACTTCGACAGATAAAAACTGCTTATTTATCCTATTTACTTTTTCCTTCATGACACCAAGTATCATGTGAACTTGATATTGCAGTTCACTGAGAAATGGTCTGTGAAGCAGTATTACACGAGTATTTTCTTCACCTCATATTTTGTTTTCCCAAAAAAGTAATACAGGGAACAATAACACCAGAGTCTCTACATCAATGCTAAGCACTTGTGAAGTCCCACTATCCACTGCCATTGCCTTAAACATGACAATCAGCTAGCTTCTATGAGCTGAATAACTGAAGAGCAAAGTCTGAACACGCTGATAAGAAACTGAAAGCCAGGTGAAGAAAAATAGGGTTTGAAGAAATGAAAGTCTGGATGTTCCCTACAGCACATTACCCAAATTAACAGGGAACAACCACCAAGGTCCTAGGCCAGATTTTGAAGTTAGAGGTGAGAAGACTATCTCAATATTTAGCTAGTGGAGCCATGATACCTACACCTACTCCATTGCCTGACACTTACGCTCATCACTAACACATCCGTTACAGCTGGGAGAACAATCTGTTATTCGGAGTTGAATACAAGCATGAAATTCAAATTCCAGAAAGGTTACAGGCTCTTAAGCAAGTCTTTCAAGATTATTTAGATTTTTATACCTTTTCCACAGAAAGAGATCATGGCCTTAAAGACACTTTGACACCTGCTTTTATATCATTAGCTATATTGTGTTGGCTATTATTCATTTAGCCAGGCTCATCTGAGGCAATAACATTAAGAGCATATATTCCATCACTCTTTTTTCCTCCACTTCTGTCTTCATGGCCATGACAGACACACTAAATATGGATTTGTTCAAATTTCTCCATCTTTAAGTCACTATTTCTTCTGCTTTAAGGAAATCAGTTTGTATTATTTTAACCCAGTTCATGGTTTCCTTTTCAAACACCAACCAGACTAAGAGATTTGCCAATGTCATGCTCTACGTCAAGTCTCTCATTTTCCCCTGTATTTCCATTCTCAGTTTTTAAATTTCTCAAAAAGTATGTACTAGTTTGTTTGTGGGGTTGTTTTTGGTTTTGTTTTGTTTTGTTTTTTTCCCCAAGTCTATCTGTGAGGATGTTTCCATTCTTTTTTTTCTTTCTTGGCAAATGCCATAAAAGATCTCTCACTCTTTTCCGTGCTTCTTTAGTTTCCCTTAAGCATAATACAGGTTAAAAAAAATCTATTAATATTTGTAACAAATTAGTCAAAATGAAGAGTTAATTTACTAGCTGCAAGCAAAATATGGCTGTATTAGCTTTCTATTCTTGAAAGACCTAGATTTATGCCTAGTGACTTCCTTTACTTCGTTTGCAACTGAAATGAACTATATCAGTTGGGTAGTCTCCCACCAGCCTAGAGTAGATCCTTTCTCACATCACAAAAACACTATACAATTTGGCACTATTCTGAATGATTGGCAGCTTCTACTCAGGAAAGGCCAAAGAATGAAATGCCAAGGAAAGGAATGCCAAGGGTTTTGCAGGTCAGTGCTTTGGCAGAACTATACAGAAAAGCTTGTTTCACTCTTTGCAAATGGTATAAGTTGCTTATATTCATGGAAAAAAAAAAGGGCAACCAAATAAATTAAAAAAAAATCTAACAAATAAAAATAATTTTAAACAAAATAAAAAAAAAAACAACACACACACACACAAAAAAAAAAAAAAAACCAACAAGGCAGTGAGATACTCATTGTAGTTAATTGGAGAAGTATTCTGACTCTGTTCTCCCTATTTCTTCCAGAAATATTACTGGTTTGAGTTATATTTTTTTGAGTTTTGAGAGCTTCATAATGGGGAAAATATTTCTATTGCTGAAATGCTAATGTGTTGACTGGATAATTTTCTAATCTATTTATCATGAAATAATGTTACAGAGTAATGAATCAGCAGATGTGTAAATACAGTCTAGGACAATGGAAGTATTACACCATTACTTTAGCAGTGAATATGGAAATCTTCTAATCATAAAAATGACAAATCTCAAAATTCCAATTAGTGGCATTAGATAGGAAAAAACAATAGCGATAAGGACAATTAATATTTTACAAACTTGGAACATATTTGGAAAATGAGAGAAGCCATGGCTATCTTGGGTTTCTGCTTTTGACAGTGACCTTTTTTTTTGTATGATAAAATGGCAGTTTACATGTCAGTTTTCACTATTTGTATAGCTAGAATAATAATACTTCTATGAAGCATGTCCGTGGACAGAAAGCAGGGCAACAACAATAATGTGAGTGATGGCTAAGAATATCCACCTGTTTTAAAGGTCTTACACTCAGTTTGAGTGTAGATTTGGGGATGTGTTCATCTTTGGTTCATGTGTTCATCTGATGGGTGTAGCCATACAGTCCAATAAATACTTCGTTGCTATTGTTGCCTAAGAAGTGGACTGGCTTTCTTCTGAACTAGAAATATGAGCCTCAGGCTTTTTAAGGCTTTATCTTAACTTGTTTTTGACTGCCTTGTCCTCTGTTGTAGTTTGTATAGCAGTAACAGTCAAACCACCAGATGACTATTAAATATTTTGTTATAGTTTTTGCTGAGATTTGTACAGCTCTATTATGCAAGTATAATTATTATTTATATATTTTTAACTAATAGTGATAACAAGCAGAATTCTGCATTGGATGAACTATCTATCACCCTAAAATAAAAATGCAGTGTAGAAGAGTACAGTACCTAGGAGCAGTGGAGAAATGATCATGACACCCAAAATACTACAAAGTTTCTTTATATTATTTGTGATTGCACAATTAATGCAAACGAAATCTAGTAATTAGAAAATCTGAACAATGTGTCAATATTACTATGACTGCAGTAATTGTAGTTCTTCCATTAGACTGTCAAGACTTTAACTAGTCTAATAATAAATTAATGGCTTTCCTTGGCCTACATATATTCCACAATTAGTAATCCATTAGTTGACGAAAAATGTAGACAACTTACATATTGGATGGAATAATTTGGTAGTAATCGGTGGTGTTGTAGGCAGCAGTCTGCAACATTACAATTTGCAGCAACATACCGAAAGTCTGAGAATTTTAAACATCTAGAGTATTGCTTCTAATATATCCAGCTAATACTATATTCAAAACTCACTAAATCTACTTGAAATATGAGCTAAAAAATATATATATATATAAAGGTCATGGTGTAATGTTTCAGAGAATGTTGATCTGGTGTGTCACCATCTTAGAACATGCTACCCATACTCTTTAGGCACAATGAAGATCTCATATAGGAATCTAAGTAAAGCTAATAAAGGATACAAAAAACCCCACATCATCATATTTAAAAAAATAGTATAAAGATTCATTCAACCAACAACAAATGGCAGCATTTAAAGGGGAATCAGGAGGCAGAAGCAGGCGTGGCTAGTTCCAGGAGAAAAACAGTTTACAGGAACAGCATCTTGGTAATAAAGAACAGTGGAAGAACACATTTTGAAGAAAAAAGAAATAGGCAACCATGAGGAAATAATTAAGTTTTAAAAATATTTAATGCCATTTGCAGTTGCCTTTGCTAAAGAGATCTGAACTATTTGTCTTTCTTATCTTTTATATATCCATATATAAATATGTACCTTTCTAGAAGATTCTAGTTTTATTTCAAAATCAGTTATTAATTTGTAAATTATCGTATCCTAATAGCACCTTAAAATTCAGCAGTGTGCTGTGATGGTGATGCTTTTTTAATACTAAATGACTAGCATGTAATACTTCTGATCCAGATAAACCAGTGTAAACTATACTTGCTGATATAATGACAAAATTTGCTTTATAAACACATATGCTCTGTACTAAGAATAATATCCTACTTCCAATCCCTTGTAACCCTGCATCAGCTTATACTGTATTATAAAATGACATAAATTTTTTATTAGTTCACTGAAAGGATACGAAATACACTTTTCTACTTACTCCTCAGTCATTGCTTTGCTTTAATTACTATGTAATGATTTAAAGAAAAGTGAACCAGATAAATCTCAAGGTTTGGGTGTTTTTTAGTCAAAGGAAGTATACTGTATATTAAAATGCTGTTTGCTAGACAGTGACCCTCAGTAGAATAAATAGGATACAATATAAAAGCATTGACTTTCTGAAGGGTAATATCTCTGATCATCAACTCACTGAAGTCAATGCAAGCTGTCTCAGTAACTGCAGTCACAGCAGTTCTGCCCACACTAGCTCCCTGCAGTAGAACCAGATGTAATAATATATAGCGACATTTGTATGAGCTTCCTTTTTGATTTTATGTAAGCCTATAACAAACAAAATCCAATCAATGACACATACCTGTCAGCAGAAATAATTGTAAAGAAATCAAAGGGAGACATGAGTTTCTATGGATTTACAGTAGTGTAATTGGTGGAAGAATTTATTCCATATTGTCTATGCTGTACATCTGCATGCCATATGGTTTTTGTGCTGTTTAGCAATCACAAATACACTCTGTAAAGGTGTCTCTGTAGGGTCTGCAAAGGACTGTAGCGTGTATTTTTTACCATACATTTCTAAAAGTCTTAAGAAAACAAATCCAAAGCAAAAAATACAAGGCAAGTTATTGTATCATTTTTGATACTGATATAGATGAAACAGAGAAATAAAAATCATTCTGAAAATCAAAGTAGAAAAATACAAAGTTGAAAAAATGTACTGTTAAATAGCTTATAAATTTACTACATGTAATGTAAAGTCCTTTAAGTTTCCCTGAAGCAGCCTACATAAAAAAAAAAAAAAAATTTCCATGATGATGACTTAAATCTCTTTCAGTCAAAGGGTAGAAGATTCATAAAACACACTCACAATTCTGCCACAGGAATCCAATGTTAAAAAGCAGGATATGACCTCTTTCCACTCCCAAAACACATCACACAAGATTACAATACTAAATTTCCCAGTTTCTGATAAATCTAATATACGTTTATGGAATGTACTTTCCTGGTTATATAATGCAAAGAGGGGAGGAGTCCTGAAGTAAAAAAAAATCTTTCTACAAATAATGTAATATTGAAAGACTGAAAAGCTTGCTCACTCATGACATATACAAAACATAAAGCAGAATAACAACAAAAGACATTCAGAAAATAACTATAAACACCCTCTACAAATGCATTTCAATGAGTGTTAGAGATGAGTAAGGAGAAACCTTACTACTAGATTGAAACAAACAAATAAAAAGATCATTACAGCCACTAAATTAACTACACGTTTCAGAATTACTGAGAGGAGATCTTCTAAGAATTTGTAGATTTATTCCACAAATTACAGAATTAAAAGGAAATAAACGACTTATTAGGTTAGGAAGTAAATAAATGGACAAGTCCTCAATTACAGAGTGTGTTGTACATTCTGGACAAGCAAGTAGGTTCTTCTTTTAAGCCAGTTCTGTCTCTGCCTACTTGTCTCAGTCATATATGTCCTACTGATATCCTGCCATCCCACTATATGTTATGTCTGAGACTATAACTAAACGTGTAACTATCATAGCTGCCATATTTATTTCTAAGCATTTACAAAAAAAATGCTTATGATTTTTATGCACCACAAGGCATCTGCCAATGTTTGAAACAATACATTTCAAGATAATTAGAGAGTCTTTACAGGATGTAAGAAGGCAAACCAGCTCACTGGAATAAGGCAAATGAACTTTAGGACACTGACAACGCACATAAAAATGTTAGATGGCCACTAACCGTGAATTCTTAACTTCTACATCACAGGCAAGAAAATAGAGTAAGTGTGCCTCTTATTGGATATTTTAGAAAACTGGCTTTTAGCTACTCAGTATTACGAAGTCACCAAAAAAGAAGACAGAATGTAATAAATTCTTTCATTCTCTTCACTTGTCTGGACTAATTTTTGTATAGTACACTCTCTTTCTTACCACCTGGATCAAGAGATTTTGTCTTCCTGAATCAGTTTACAGACACTTCAACTTACAAGAGAAAAAATATTTTTTAATTCACCATGAGCTCCAGATAATCAAGACATTTTCCCTCAGTAACAGTCATAAAGATCACTCAGGTTTGAAAAAAATCCTCTGCTGTAACGGGAGAAAAAAAATGTACAAAAGCTCTTTTGTTGTTGTTTCAGGGTATTTTATGGGTTTATTTGGTTTGTTTTTGTTTTTGTTTTTTCTTTCTGTCAGCTGTTGAGGAGATATGAGCTGCACAAGTTAGTTGCAGGAAAAAAAAAAAAGTTGCAAAGGCATTATTTTCAGCTAAGGAAATTTAAAAAAAAAAAAAGGAGAAGAAAGAAGTATTTGAACTTTGATACAGTGATGTAACACTGCTTGACAAATAAAGGATGTGTATTATCATTTATATATCACAGACATTGAATTGTCCACAAACACTGAATGCAGATATTCTCAAAAAGCACAGTCAAGGGTTGCACCCAGTGTTCATTGTCCAAGTCTCTGTAACAGGTTTGTATGGCAGTGTCAGTGATATCAACACACTTATCTGGATATTAAGGCCTTTTACTGAACAACACCAGAATGGAAATTCTTATGTAAAGCATTACAGTTACATGTGCTGTAGTCTATGTAGCCTACCTATTTTGTCTTAGACTGTTTGCAAAATGTTTGCCTAGAGAGAGATGTAATTATCCTGTGAAAAGCCTGATCAGTCTGTCAGTCTGTCTGATTATATTTCTGATCAAGATAAGTTAAAGGATAGCGTAGGAATTTGTTACATTTTTTAATCCATATTATTTTAAGAATCATCTATTTTCATAGCAGTTTTCTCAGAGTATAGTGAGCTTTTCTTTCTGGCATAAAGCAATATAAGAGTCCACCAGAAATTTAGAGTGCAATAAAAATAAATAGTTCTTTGCAGATCTTTAGTAAAAATTATATACAGTTTTAAATCTGTGGCAGTTGACACAATGAAAATAATGCAGTATTTCTGTTGATAAGTAAGATCAAGAACGCGGGTTTGTTTCATTCTAAGCAAACTAAGACCAGGCAAGATTACAGATGACCCCTTTGCATTCAGTGACTATGAACAAATCAAGAAAGAACATTTGAATACTATTTGTTTTCCAGGTAGCATAGTTACCTAGGCCACCTTTAAAGACAAGTTGTACACACAAGACAATTAAGGAAATTGATAAGAGATCAGTCAGATATTTCATCTCCAAATTCAACAGCAAGATTTCTCTCAAGAGCAACTTTCCTACATGTGGACAGGTTCATACAAATTTGCATTCAAACAAGACTGTATTATAAACATACTGTAACTCCTACAGTAAAGCATGTTAATTCAGACTTCCAACCTGAGTGCCCTTCTTTTTCACCAGTCTCTCGCTCTCTTACAAAAGTGCAGGAAAATTACACATTCAAACGGGTTATACAAAAGATAGCTCTTGTCCTATATCTTAGTTGTTATGACACATTTTGTGGGATGATTTCTTAAGGATAAGCACAAACTAAGCATCCTACATTAGTTGTAGCAACATCTCTCATTTTTATTTACCATAGATTCATCCACTACCAAATGCATTTTTATGTCTCCTTCAAAACCAAATAAATAAATAAACGTCTTCCCTCCTTTTCATTTCTCTTAATGCCAGATCTTCCTTCTGGAGATCTGATCTTTATTTTCTGTTTTTGTCCTTGTCTGCAAAGGTGCAGGCACGTCGCAAGAAGAGCCAGAAGCCACAAACGCATTTGCAAAGAGCAAGCTTTATTTTAGTTACCCTCTACTGGGGGGATCTCTGAAGTCGAATCTAAGCAGAGGTGACACAAGCAGGGACGCAGGCGCTGGTCAGTTTAGCCCTGCTGGAAGATCACTGGGCCTGCTGAGCTCACCTGTACTTCAAGGCTTCAGGCAGGTGCAGTCTCCCGCTCTTTCTCACAACAAAGCAGGAATCTCAGACATAGTGATAAGGTGCCTAGAGTTTCTCACACGTCTATGAGATTCAACTCATCAAGCACACAAAGTCAGTAGTGTGATGTATGTGCTTTTTCTACTGACAGCTGCAAGTCAGTTGAGTGTATTTACATTTAACCAGCCTTCTTGCCATTCTTTCACTACATTCCCACCAAAACCTTTTGAAGTAGACAGCTTATGTAACCAATATTCTACTTACCACAGCATTGACAAATATATTCTTAAAATTTTTAGCTTAAATTTATTTATTTATTTCCAGGCAGGAGATTTTGCACTACCAAACACAGACTTTTTCTGAAATTTCAGATTTACTTGTACATTGCAGTTCAAAGGATGTAACTAAACAAGAAAGTGCAAATGCTACTAGTCTGCCTTACTGTTGATGTAGGAAATACTTTTCCTTCATCACCTCTGCTCAAGTTATCAAAACTCTTTATATAAAAATTGAAGATCATGTCTGTCTTGGTCTGAGTGTGATCCCTATTTCCTCATAAAAGATGTATCATAGTTTAACACCAGATGGCAACTAAGGACCACAAAGCCTCTCACTTACTCTTCCTCAGTTCGGTGGGAAGAGAGTCAGAGGGCTGAAAGTGAGAAAGCTTATGGGTTGAGATAAGGACAGTTTAATAATTTAAAAGAAGAAAAATAGAGCGGAAAATAAAACCCAAGAAAAATAAGTGATGCAAAGGAAAACAATGGCTCATCACCAACCTTCCAATGCTCAGCCAGTCCCCAAGCATCAGCAGGTCACACCAACCTCTATCTCCCCAGTTTTATTGTTGAGCGCGACATCACATGGTCACCGTATCCTATGGTGATATTTGGTCAGCTGACATCAGTTGTGTCCCCTTACAACGTCTCGTGCACACTCAGCCCACTGACTGGTGGAGTGATGTGAGAAGCAGAAAAGGCTTCAATGCTGTGTAAGCACTGCTCAGCAGTAACTAAAACATTGTGTTATTTATTAACACTGTTTTCATCACAAATCTAAAAATAGGCCCATACAAGCTACTATGAAGAAATTTAACTCCATCCCAGCCAAAACCAGTACAAGATGCCACATCATTTGTAACCATTTTATGATAAGAATGTAGCATTTATTTTGCAAATAGCACTGTAGCAGTGTTGAAATGCACCAGTGCAAGATTACTCTTTTGAACTCATTATCTTAATGAGACGATCATATTACTTTTGCCTCTAGTACTACATGCATATCACAAATTAGCAGGCACATTATTTGTAATTTGAAAGAAAAATACTGAGCCTAAATTCTCAGTGGAAATTTGCAGAAAGTGTAAAAGGACTGAGTGATTCAGCACAGTCCTCAAGTAAAGATTGCCTTACAGCTTGAAATATAAATACTGAATTAAGTTGAAACAACAACTACAATTCAGACTTACTAGAACACTATTACAGAGCAGTCACCCTGTATTTCCATGGGAGATAAATGCAATCAGCTGGGTGTTATAGACTGAGGCATCCATCAACCCAGCCTACACCTAGAATCAAAGATGAGTTTTATTTTTTCAGCACAGATACTGCTAGAATGTAGCATCATTAAAAGAAATTACCAACATTTTTCAGGATTGACAAAAAAAAACAGCAATTTTTCATGAATTTCTGCATGCTTTGGAGATTTTCCTCAATGGAACAGATACAGCATCTTAAAATATTACTCTAATACCAAAACAGAAAAATTTTCATAATAGCTTTTTTTCAGTCACAATGCCCAGAAATGTATTGAACAACTATAGCACCCTGGGGCACTCAAGAGTAAATGATAACTACGTTTGGTGAAGTATAATGTTCCTATGAGGGATGAGTGTGGAGTTACGAAAAGGACACATTTATAGGCATGCCCTACAAAATACATCTTTGAAAAAGCAGGCTACTGTGATAAACATTCTTTCTCAAATAGCGTGATTGCCTTTGGTTCTTGTTTACAGTTACAATTTTCTGTTCCTTTTTTTTTAATTTAGCCTGCACATATTGTAACTGAAGATTGATATAAAAATACACAGTGAACTACATAGCGACAACTGATACCATTTCAATCCTAACATTGAAACAACTATTGCATCTGTAAACACATCAATGTTATTAGAACTTTTGGAAAGGGTTTGGTGGGACTTGGGAATACAGGAGATCACTCTTTCTCCCTTCAGTGCCATCCTGTTCTTCAGATATCTAGAATATGATTGTAGACTCCACAGCTGAAAGCTTCTGCAGGGAGGTGCAGTCCTGTAAATCTCTTACAGCACAGTGCCCTGCACACCCAGTCTTGTCTCCACAGACTCTCATTATCTCTAGCTGTGTGTCCATTCTGCTCTACACTTAACTCTTCCAGGAGAAAGAAGGGCAGGGGAAGGAGAAGGAGAGCAGAGAAGAAGGGAAAATGGGAGCAGAATGAAACAGAAACGGGAAGAAAAAGCAGGAGTGTCAGATCCCTATGTGCATCCTAGTCCTCCCCAGGGCTTGGCTCCTGTGTTCAGGGCCAACTATAATGTAGTGCCAAGCTCTGTGTCAGGCAGCCTCAATGGGTGCATGCCTTGCAGGAGCTGCTGATAAGCACAGGTTTGTCCCCTTGTCCTTGCCTGTGCTTGCAGCCCTCCTTGTGCCTGATCCCACACCCCACCAGGACTTCGATCCTGACTCATAGGACTTACTTCCTAGCTTCATGTTGAATTTTTGCATTACCCTGGGTAGCTGGCTGCCCCCTACCACCATCACAGACCTGTTGCCTTCGTCTAGCTCAGGTATCATGGGACAGCAGACTTGTCTGTGTTCTGCTGTGATGCTCATCTCTCAACTCTCACAGGCCACTATCTGTAATTGCTTCCCCCGCATTCCCAGTTTTAGTCCCTCCCCAGTGCAAGCAGAACTGATAGGTTCTAAGGGTACGGAAATGAAAAAAAAAAAAAAAAATTCAAACACATACAAGTCTGGTTAGCATACAGTATGATACAAGATTTTTAAAATTAATACAGTGATGGTATTGATATGGTTTGCAACACTTGTATTCAGAATTACAATATTATCACAGTATCCCAGTGATGCCTGTCACTGGGCTACAAAAAATAACAAAAGGTAAAATAAGAACTGCATCATGTTTTATTTATCCTAATCTTTCCCCTTCTAGTTCAGAATGGAATACTGAATAAGGAAAAAAAATAAGTGATTCAGAAATGAACATACGGTTGATCTAAAATGCCAAGCACCATGAGTATTAATAAAATATATATAGCTGTAATAAGACAACCTATTACAATTTAATAAGCACATAAAAATGAATTGTCGAACAGGTGCAGCGAAAGGAAGCATCAATTATAAAGTTAACTGGAAGGTCAAGGTATCAATTAAATGGTTAATGAGCTATTTCTGGAAAAATCAAAGACAACTGCATTATACAGAATCTCTTCAGAATATGAGCTAGAAAATAGTTCACAAGGATGAAGAAGCAAAATGCTCAACATTGTGTATGAATTCTGAAAAACATAGTCATAGTACTACATGCTTGCTTTTTAAGTAAGCTGTAGCTTAACTGGCAACTATACTGCATCAGAAATGTCAGCAATTAAAGACAGCTAGCCATTTCTGAGATGTAACAGCGAGAAAGACACAAAACTAATCTTAAAGCAATTAGTCCCTCTGTGGTGAAAATTCTAATATGGCATTAAGCCACATTACCTCCTATGCCTTCTCTTTTATGGTCTCTAGGATAGCAGATCCAACTATGAGAGAAAGTGTAAAGCCAACTTCTCAAATACAGTGCCAGGTAAAGAAAACCTCAGAACAGTTTTTGCTTTGCTTCTGTAAAATCTTCTGGTAATTGGTCAGACTTTTACATCAAAACCTGGAAACAGTTCTGCTATCCATTCACTTAGATGGGATCTTCAGGCTGTAGCCTGCAATTCCCCATCACACTTAGTTAACTCTCCAAACACTTGCAACATATATTTGTTTCCTCTTGAAAAGAATGATGAGAGTATTATTGACTCAAATGAAACTTATTCAGAATAGAGCATATAGTTCTATGAATTTCCAAGAACAGTAAGACTGAATCAGAGCAAGGTGGATAAAGACTGCAGCTAGCACAGTACCCACACTGGCAATAACCATATACGTATGCTTTGGAAAGAGTAAGAATAGCACCTTTCTGATGCAATTCCATAATGTTCTCCTAACCCACTAATATGTTTAGTTCATGGGATTCCCTGAGCATGATGTGAATTTTGCAGTAAACTCCAGTTTTACATTCACAAAACACATGCGTGCGTCCAATTTGCACAATGTACGTGCAAAGATGTCCAGAAATCTATCACCTTTTGCATGAGGAACTACATCCTTTTGTTCCAAACAGTTTCCAAACACTTTGCATTTAACAAACCCTGCTTTTTGTAATCAAAGAGGCAAGGAGCAGCCTACTCTTTTTTGCTCATGATTATGCAGATTGTTTCTATCTCTTTTAGTCATCTAAGTGGATGAGTCCTAGTACCTGCAGCTGTACCTAAAATACTAGGTGCAGTTCATAGTTTTGATTATCCACATTGCTTTTCTCTGCATCTTTTTTTCCAGTTCTTACACATTCTTTTTGAAACAGGCAACCACAGCCCCTCACATAGTCTTCAAGCTATGGCAAACTTAGTTTTATGCAGTGGTATAAATCATATCCACTGTTGTATTCTTTGTCCCTTTTCTAATTCTTTGAATATGTCATTTGTTTCTTTGACTGCTGTCAAGCATCGATCTGTCATTCCCATGAAGTATCTATCTCAAATTCAAGGCCTTTTTCCTGAGCAGTAATGATGCACTGAACCCATCACTTAATATGTGAAACTATTACCATGACTGTTATGCCTGAGTTCATATTTGATGACACTGAATTTCACCTGCCATATCATTGCCCAGTCACTCAATTTCGTAAGGTTCTCCTGTTAGTCTTCACCCCTCACCCTTTTTACGTTCAATAGTTTTGTACTATCAGCAAACTTCCTCACTTCACTGGGTCATTCTTCTT
This sequence comes from Patagioenas fasciata, assembly GCF_037038585.1. Lineage (NCBI taxonomy): Eukaryota > Metazoa > Chordata > Aves > Columbiformes > Columbidae > Patagioenas > Patagioenas fasciata. Next base: position 22,248,754 of record NC_092560.1, on the reverse strand, counting down.
TTCTGGCAGTTTCATCAATGAATATGAAAGATACCAGAACAGATACCTGCAGAACTACTGTGATGGCTTCTCACAGTGCAAAAACTTAGCCTTTATGCTGTGAATTATTTATCTGCACCGGACCTTCCTTTTTACTTCATGGATGTTGAGATTCCTTACAAAGCCCTTTTGGGAATCCAGGTAGTCTACAACAATTTATTTATATATTCCCTGTCTCCTTCAAAACACTCACAAGAAATCTAAAGTGAGACTTATCTTTAAAGCAAGCTTATTCCTTTTCAGATAGATTACACTGATTTCATGTTCAATAACTGGATCCTTCACAATCATGCCCAGCCATCCAGCTCCATAGCTGAGATGTCAGGCATACAGATCCATAGCTCTGTCCCTGGAACATCTTTCTGAAGAGTGGCAGCACACTACCCATCTCACAGTTCTCAAGTACAGGAAGTTTTACATGCCCTTGTTAGCAATTCAATTGTTTCAACACTATGCTAGAATTCTTAGGCACATATTACCCTATCCCAGTGATCTACTAGTGTTGATACTATTTCTTCAATAGCACCATAATTGTTATAGCAAAACGTGTTATGTCTATTTGCACTGCCACCTCTTCACTATTACTTGTACCAGTCTTCAGTTGGTTTTTAAAGGTTTCATCCAAGCCTTTGTGTTTTTGTCCGTGGGCAAACAGAAAAGTCTCCTCTACCCTCCTGAAGGATCTTTTTGAAGTTTTAAGATCTTCTTTGATTCCAAAGTTTTGATTTTGGAAAGGGCAAGCTTGTAGGTAGTTTCTTGCCATTACTATATTTAGTCTCTTGAAATTTATCATACCAGATGTCTTATCTTTCCACAGATTCACTGTTTTTTGATCTCTTATAGCATCCTCTTCAGTTAATCTCTTTATGTTAAAAATGGTACAATAATTACTTATTAGAGCAACTCAACTTGGCACGAGTTTAACATCAAAACGTACTCTGAAGAACAGGATTCATATCATCTAACCAAAGTTATCTGTAAGACCCATATCACTAGTCTCTGTAGGGTGCCTTTTGTTGGAAAAAAATAAATACTTCAAAAGTACAGTTTATCTGACCAGTTTCAGACATTTTCTCACATAAATCAGATACAAATCATGACATAGTTTATTTTAGTGTTGACCTCACAGTTTCACTAGACAAATTGTTCTATTAATTTGGTAGGTTTATAACCTTAAGATCTTGATTTACTTATTGAATCCTAATCCTGAATTCAATTTGACCACTGTACAGTACTGTCTAAACAGTTTAACCACTGAGCTCACACATACACTTACTCCTTTTAAAAGAAGTCCAAACAAGGTATACACAGATCATTTTTATTCCATCAAATTGTACAATAATTCAGAAAATCGGGGCATAGAAACCTCCCGTAATAAACTCACAAGCCTTTTGACTCTACTTCCAAACTAATAATCAAATAGAAGATCTTGCCAGATGTTCTAGACCACTTCACAGTGACAAACACAAAAATCCATGAAGAACCAACCGGGTTCACCAAAGTGTAAAAAGAACAGTTGTTTTCTGATAACTGGGCAAAAAAAGATTAACTCTTAAAATAATTAATCAAAAAACATCAAAGGCTATAATACATTCATTGGATTATCCATGATCCAGCCATGGATGATTATGCATTTTAATGCTCTCCACACTCCTAGTTCAGATTTTTGATCTTTAATACCACTGTATCAATGACATTAATTAATGCTCATGCTGACACAGTTTCCTCAGAAATACATAATCTTGAAGTTTTCTTGTAGAAACACAAACATCCTCCGTGACAGGTAGAGAAGAGTTACATATTAAACACATATTTAATATTTTCATGGACAACAGTCTTCATTTTACTGAGTCTCACAAATATTTAAATCCACAAATAGAAGTTTTTCTTAAAAACATTAGTTTTACTATGTCTGTTCAGTACACAGATTCCTTTATTTGTTGTATGAATAAGAAGAGGCTTCATTTTTTTTTTTTTTTTTTTTCTTTTTGGTGCCTGAGGTTGCTTTTTGTTTTCTTTTGTGTTCACACTGTTCATTTTACTAATTATTTTTGCAGATGTGTTATTCGGCAGTTTTTCTGAAGAACACAGAACAGATGGAAAGTTAGGTTCAAGAAATAAATATTTCAACCATTTAAAATATTCCAACTATTATAAAAACTGCTTTAATCCTCACTCATTTTAAGTATTGTAAAGGTACTGATCTCTTGGATGCAGAAATTCTCTGATGCCATCCACCTTCAAAGCTAAGTAGTTTCAAGGACAAAAAAATAAATAAAGGTGTCTGCCAAGACTGATCTTCCTCAGCTGAATTTTGGAAATTTTCTGTGGTAATGCTCCAGTCTGCCACATTCCCACATATTCAGTTCATTGCAAGTCTCTTTCATACAATTTCACATGACTTTACAGTTCTAATAGTTCTAATTCTTATCCACAAAAGAGTTATGTTGTGCATCCGGGGAAAGAAATGGAGAAAAGAGCCCATTCTCTATTTCTAGATCTTTCACAGAAACACTGATACTCCACACAGATATTTTTGTTGTCCTAGAGATACTCATATGAAACAGCTGTTGTTTCATGTATGTGTAATCTTTCTCATCTGTTTGATGAGGAACCTTTTATGTCCGTCTTTGATAGCTATTAAAAAAACACGGATTTTTACGGGCTCTGGGAGTCAAAATACAGTAAACAACAGCAAAGTCTTAGTACTACTTCTAGTACTAGAAAATGCCTAGTTTTCTAACAGGAGCTATAGAGAAGATACCTATTCAACAAGAGCCAGTTTCTGAACTTACTCTGCTCTTGTTTTGTCCACACTATTTCTCTGACCAGGGGAAAAAAAAAAAACAAAAACAAAACAAAAGACGAGTTTTCGGTTTGTTTTGTTGTTGCTTGTTTTCAGTTGTTTGGTTTTGGATTTTTTATCTTTAAGAAACAATACACTACACTACATTACGTAGATAAGGAAATATTTGAGGCAGTATCATTGCACCATGACAATGGCTTTATTTCTCAATCCATTAAGTAGAAATTGCCACTTTACTGAGAACATTTGGACATTAACACCAATGGTGATGGTGAAATGGTCAGTTTTCATGACAAATCAATTAATCAAAATTTTCTAAGCTGCCACTTCACTCTCAAAATTTAAGCTTGCTGTAGGTTTTCTTGCTACATCTGAAGACACACAGAAAACTCTGAACACGTGCAAATTGATGACATAAGGAAAAATAAAAACAGCTGAAAGTTATGGCCTGCCATTGATTAACAATATTTGTACCATAAAAAGGCAGAAAATTGCTCAGCTTTGTCCTAGTGGTACTTCCTTATAGGTATCATGAGGAGTTGGTAGATGGGACAGAACATCTGACTTTACCCACGTAGACCTGCTGATGGAAGAAAAACTGAAATCTCAGGAAGCATCTAAGTTTAATGTAGGCCAAGAAAACACTTGAGAATACCAGAAGACATTTGAAGCTTACATCTCAATATTCCCCTACTGCAAATGTGGGAGTCCCTTAGGTCATATCAACCCTGGTGACAGGTGAGACAGGTAGATACTACTAGTTATTACATACAATGCACTGCATACCATGAGGTTCTGTTACACTGACTGCACTTTGATTACACTTCTGAATTTCTTAAGAGCTGATCACATAACTTTCCAAACACCAGGTTTAAATTCTGACATGGATCCCTACATAAACGACTACTGTGCCTATGAACTGAACTGATCTAGGAAGAGCATTGCCCAAGAAGTCCATCAGAATCCATATGGTCATAGTTCATATTTATACAGTGTCTTCTACAGTTTTTCAATGTGTAAAGCTTGGGATTTGTGTTTGTCACATACTTCTTTCTTAAGCTTCTCTACTTCCAATTAAGTATTTTAGGAAAAAAACATAGTATGAGTGATACATGCTTTACATTTACAGGGTAGTAACATTTTTATACATTACTGAAGTACATAAAGAAATAATTTAACAAAATACATTTAATAAAGTTGTTACATCTAATAAACTAGTAAAGAATTGAGAGAAAATTAGTATGAATTGCAGTTTCAGGAATGAAGAAAACCTCGCCAGTGCTCATATTCAATTTTTTTTAATTATAGCTAACTGAGTCAGTTTTTAGCAGATATTTTATGAGTAAGAATTACCTGAAACTGGAAAACTAAAAATGATAGTATGCTTAAGGGATATACCTGAGAAAAGATGCTCGGTTAATATTTGACAGACATAAATACACTTAGGTCTTAATAAATGAGTTATAACTTCTGTTGTGCACAACTCAAAAGAGGTTAAAAAAAAAAAAAGACATTGTAACATTACATTAAAAAAAATCTTCATATCCACACATAAAACTATATTTGCATAAAGTAGGAACTAGTTCATATATATTATTGAAGTATTTCAGTTAAATTACCCACATGATGTTTTTTCACATTTTGAAGTAATGCTTTTTGATTTTTATTAATACTGTTTTCATTTACATAGCTATTTTCAGTGACACTAGCATAACAAATTATGTAGGACCTAATAATTTTGTCCCTGGAAACAAAATTTCTTGGTTGTTTTAAAAGGATTCAATTAATACTCTTTGCTAGGTAAATTGTCATATTTCCAAGAGGTGAAGTCTGAGACAAATAAGGACTGGATTTTTGTTTCTCAGCACTCTAAAAGCTTCAAGTGTGCAAGTCTGCCAGTATTTCCCAACAGCTTTGCCATGAGCATGCCATGATTTGTCAAATTCACACTGAAATGTGCCACGGATGTTGAATGACCCAGTGAATATATGATGAACATAACTGAAGTATGCTGAAGACTGCTGTACTGAGACATTAAATACAGCTGCAAAAATGCATCTCTTAGTGTCTTCCTATAAATATACGCAAACCTTATAATACTGGCCATAAAAGCAAGTCTCTCAATGCTATGCACTTTTATGATACCAATGTACAGCATAATACAAATCAGAAATCCTAGATAAATGTATACTATACTTTAGCCCTAGACTGCTTACTGGTATGGTCTGATGCTGATATTCATTGTGGACCTCTTACTAGGTATTTCAGTAACATTACCTATATAAGAAACAGCAAGACATCAGTATAAATCTATTATTTGGATTCACCAGCGTGGAACATTCCAAACAAAGTTCTAATCACCCATAGTTTACTAATCTGTCCCAGGATATTCAGTTACATACTACAGCAATTGTCTGTTAAGCAGTTATAAATGAGAACTCAGCTGACACTCTTTTTAACATTTATTGAGTATTTACCTTCGAACACAATGGTCTGTAATCAACAGAGTAGCTACTGAGCTGCACTCTTACTTCATCAGAAAGTTAGCCACTACACATGCAGTATCATATTAAACCTTTTCCTATTTTGAAATAATAGCTTACATACAGAAAACAGTGGCACTAACTCACTAGATTGAAAAAATGTTGCTACCAAACTGCTAGCTAACCTTTTGGCTTGCATATAGAATTCAGGTGTTCGTCACCTCTCAGAACATGTCCACAACTGTTGCTTCTTTCACAACTACTTTGAAGTGGCACCTATAGGTCCTCACTGAAATTAGTATATCCAAACATTTAATATTGTATCAAAAGTTGAATGCATTTTTTTCACATTTAGATTAAATCTCTTCTTTCTATTTCCAAGATTTCACCCTGCCTCATCTTTTTTTCTTTTTTCTTAATTAGCTATGTAACACTACAGAGAAGCAAAACTTATTGTAGAATGATTTTGCACATAATAATTTATAGCTATTGTCCGAGCAATATATCAGGCATGTATAGCTTAAACAAATTTAAACTGTTTTTAAAATGCCAAATAAAATTACATTTACAAATCAAGAGTAGAAAGTAAGGTGACACAGAGCTTACTGGGATGAATAATTACCAAATTCTCTAGACCCAATAAGCCTGGAGATTTGTGTAATTTGGCAGATGCAGAAAAATTAGCCATTTCATTGTCAAAAAATGTTACAACACTTGAGGTGGGATATTCTTTCATAAAACCTAGATTTTCTGTTGTTCTGTACAGATATTTACTCACCCACAAACAAACTCTCAACTATGCACAGTTCTAAAGCAATCTCAACTCACATTGAAGTCAAGAAACTTCATACTCTTCAGCTAGGAGCTCAGTATTTGCCTGACCAGCATTCTCATAGAGAACTTAACACAGTAAATGTTATACAAATATCTTAACATCTTAAACTAAGCAAAGTTCAACAGTACTAATATCATGAGGTTGACACACCTGAGGGATGGGATGCCATTCAGATGAACCTGGATAAGTTCAAGAACTGGGCCCATGTGAACCTCATGAGATTCAACAAGGCCAAGTACAAGGTCCCACACCTGGGTCAGGGCAATCCCTGGTATCAATATAGGCCAAAAGATGAAGGGATTGAGAGCAGCCCTGCCAAGAAGGACTTGGAGGTACTGGTGGTTCAAAGATTGGACATGAGCCAGCAACATGTGCTTACAGCCCAGAAAGCCTATCATATCCTAGGCTGCATCAAAAGGAGTCTGGTCAGCAGGTTGAGGGAGGTGATTCTTCCCCTCTGCTCTGGTGACACCCCACCTGGAGTAAGGAATTCAGCTCTGGAGCCCCCAGTACAGTATAGACATGGACCTCTCAGAGTGGGTCCAGAGGAGGCCACAAAAACAATCAGAGGGCTGGAACACCCCTCCTATGGGGAAAGGCTGAGAAGGGTTGCAGTTGTTAAGCCTGCAGAAGAGAAGGCTCTGGGGAGACCCTACTGTGGCCTTTCAGTACTTATTGTAAGAGGGGCTTATAAGAGAGGCATGGGCAGACTTTCTAGTAGGGCCTGTTCCAATAGGACAAGGGGTAATGGTCTTAAACTAAGAGAGTGTAGATTCAGACTAGATATAAGGAAGAAATATTTTGCAATGGATGTGGTGAAATACTGGAACAAGTTGCCCAGAGAGGTGGTAGATCCCTGGAAACATTCAGGCTGGAGAGGGCTCTGTGTAACCTGACCTAGTTGAATATGTCCCTGCCCACAACAAAGGGGTTGAACTAGATGACTGATAAGCGTGCCTTCCAGTCTAAACCATTCTACAATTCTACACCACAAAAGTAACAACTAAATTATGCAATATATGAATATTCTAACTAATAAATGAGTATACTAACAATGAAAGGAAACAGGGGAGGGAATAACAGGTGTTTTACCAGTACGTAAAATTCAGCTTTGTTTACTGACACAACTGTTATCATTGATTGGCACTACAACAATGAGTTCATGATGGAAGCTATTGTCACCCATCCAAAGGTGATGATACCGGCTTAAAGAGCTTTCATATTTAAGGAAATTAGTCCTGGTTACAAATTGACAGACCAGTTTGTCTCATCTCTCATCAAAATCTGTTGTGGATATTTTTTCAAGGTATTTCTGCATGGCTTGCTCAAAGAGGGCATCAGCTCCTCTGGGAGTGCAGAACCAGCCCCACAGAGGTGCTAGATCTTCAGCTGCAAAACTTTTCTCACTTTTGCTCAGCAGAGAAGCTACAGTAAATTGGAAATATGGAAACAGCTATGTCCACCAGACTGCTTCTGAGGTCAGATAAACAAGCACCAGGTTCGGGTTTGTGTTTTTAATAGAACACAGCCATCCATTACCCAGTTAAAATTCCATGAAACAGAGAAAGGCTGACATACATTTCTCTCTACCTCAACCTATTTGCCTACTGAAGCAACTAATACATCAGAAGATTCACTATGGAAAGATAATTGTGGTAGGACACATAATTAATTTTTCAGGGAAACTGATTTACCTTTTTAGGTGAAAAGAGAAATCCTACATAGAAAGCCTATAAAATACATGTTACTCCCTCTGAAGGAAGCTGATTTCTATAGATTGCCTCTGATTGATAACAAAGGTAATACCCTTGCCTGTGAATTTAAACCAGAAAAAAAATCTACCCTGGGTACATTGCTCATAGCATATGTGCAGTCTTCTTTTATCACAACAAACACAAGTAAGACTTTCACCACACCTGGTAAAGGTCACCATTCAGTACTTTTTTTAATTCCATTACCCATTTTCCTTATTCTGGAGAGAAGGCCAGCTGCTCAGTTAGCCTGTCACACATGAATTGGGACAACCACTGCAAAATAAGCTGTGTAAATGAGATATCGGTTTCTAAATAGGTCTCTTCCCTGGTGCCTTAATATGCTAAATAGGTTTGGACTTTAATGTGTAGCATAAAAGAAGACTCACTCTTAGTTAATCTTCCGAGGTTGCTAACTAATGTTTTTCTTTTTTGTAATACACAGAAGACACTTGGGAGACTTCTTTTTAGTATACATTGTCTGGAAGACGTTAGCTAATACACACACAAAAAAACCCCACATTTGGGTATCTACCTCCAGACTGAAATAAATTTGTTCAAAAAATTAAAGATGGTGAAAAAATTATTCCTTCAAAGTTAGTCAGAAGAAATCCTCTCAAGTACCAGAATTATCAATAATATTCATTCTTTTAAACCTATGGAAGCACAGCAATGAGCTTTCTATTTTTGATCTTTCACAGAAATCCAATGTTTTAAGCTGAAGTTAGGGTTAAGCTAGGGGTTTTTTTGTTGTTGTTGTGGGTTTTTTGGTTTTCTTTTGTTTTCATTTGTGGGGTTTTTGTTTTCTTTTTTTTGTGTGTTTTTGTTTGTTTTGTTGTGTTTTTTGTTTTTTTTTTTTTTAATTTGATCTATTTCTGTTAATAAATAAAAAAGTAAATTTATGTAAAGTCAAGTCAGGCTTTGCCAAAGCAAAGTGATATATTTCAGTTCGACCATCAGAAATCAAAGTCACAGAAAGTTCCAGTTTTTACAGCCTGTGTACATATATAAGATATAAATATATTTTTCCAAACACATTAGGCACACACGTATTATATAAACATATGCACACATTTCTTTCATGTAAGCATAATGGGTGTGTAGAGGCATGCTTATATTCTCTCCCAGACAATATAACTACTACCTAAAAGGTCAGAGATATTGTGAAAATGCAAAGCAACTAGCTGCTGAATTATGCGTACTTTTAGCTTTCCAGGATCTTCCCCTAAAACAGATTAATCTTATTCATGTGTACAACTTATGAATGACTCATCCATTTTAAATATTTTAAAAATATAATAATGTCTTACTTAGAATTTGGATTCATTTCTTCTAATTACAGGGAAGACCACCATTGTCTTCTGACCTTGGTTCTGACTGCTATAGATTTTTGTACCTATAAATTTTGTATAAACAAATTATCGTATGAAATAGAAAACAGCCAAGAGTGGTCCTCTTACTTTAATATGGTTAATCCAAAATACAGACTTCAGGAATTAATTTTTTAAATAAGCTTTAAATCTGTAATTGCCATGTTTGTCAGCTTGTGTTTCCTGTATCTGTCTGTCAGCAAGAGACAGTGACCACTTCCAGTGATTACAAAGTACACCAAATGTAGTATATATGTCACTTCTCCACAAGAGCTTGTTGGCAGCTTTGATCGACTTCTTTTTGATTACACCACAATCACCTCATTCCACTTTAGCTACTCTCACTTTCACTATCTCTCCAGGGGTTCAGATGTCATTGCTGTATACCTTAGCAGATGAATCAGTTTTCCTTCTGTTAAATCCTCTTCCTGGGAAGATGAATCTACTCATTGATTTTGACCAAAGACTGGTTTTTAAAAAGGGTAGAAGAGACTTCTGACCTTTTAAATGATCAGATTAAGGTGGTTATTTTCACATTATTAAGTAATCAGGGAAGAAAGACATTAAGCAAGAGTCTAGTTCACAGGCTGCTTTGCTGGCTTCTAAAAACTGTTGTGCATTGACAGCTAACCTAGATTCCATTTCTTCCTTTTCCTCTGAACCACAAGGGAAGCTAAAATGCATTTTCACATTGCATTTTGCCTAAAGGCTCTCAGTAAAATTTAATTTTCTTACTGCATTGATTTTTCCATTATAAGTTGTAACAGTCTAATGATATCTCATAAGAATTTTTACTGTCGAGATAAAGGGATGTGAATGATTTAGCAATAGTAACTGCAAATGCTAGAGGATTTATTCTTATTTTCTTAAGAACTTTCCATCTGTCTTTTTGATGGGTAGTTGTTGAGAAAGTCTATGCCATATCACCATCCACTGGATGGCGTGAAGATAGTTCTATAGCCTGTTTCTTAAGGGCAATATATGACCCAGTTTCCTCAAAACCTCTTCCTCCACTGCTAACTTCTAAAAATCAAACTAAAGCTTTCTAATTTTGGAGGAAAAAATGGTGCTTAAAAATTAATAGGCTACATGGAAACAATGCAATTGGGAGACTCAAAACGCCCAACTGTTTCTATCTTGCAGGCTACATTACACTAGCTGAAGACTGACCTCTTATCCTTATTACCCCATATACTTCAAGTTTTCCATGTTTTTGCCTTATTCTGGACAAAGAACACATCAGAGAAATAGGACATGTTCCCTGGAAGAAGAAAACTTGCAGGCTGACTCTTTCTTTCAAAACAACTGTATCATCACCAATCTGCAGAAATCATGTCTTAAAACAACTGGTGTGATAGACTATGAAACAGAGGTAGTGCCAGAGCAAGCACAGCAGAGGTTTGTGAGTCCCTGTATTGCACAGCTCCAAAAGATTTTCTTACTTTTTTCACCTTGTCAAGGATTTGACAGATAGACAAACAGAGATGCGAAAAAATGTACAAATGTACAATATATTACAAAGTTAAACAGAGTAAAAACTGGTGCCTGTTTTTCTCAGCAAATAGTAGCTTTATTTGTATCTTCCTCCAGCTTTTCTACAAATTTGCAGAAAGCTGTAATACTGGTCAGTTTCCTGTCTTCTGTATCTTTTGTTCACAGTGTTCATAAGAATAACAAGATGGAGTTTATTATAGATGCTAGAAGTAAATTAAGGCACATCTGACATCTAGTCATGTCATTTGGGTTCTTCAGGGGCACATTTTCCTGTAAAATAAACTGAGCTAAAGAACAGACCTTAGAGAAAAATGGCTGAAGTGTCCCCACTACAATTCCCATGAAGCACCTAAGCAACTTTACAAATTCAGTCAATTGTGGGATTTTCAAGGTTTTGTCATTGTTCTTGTTTCCTTATTCTTCCTGTATTTTTTTCTAATTTGTTTTCATATAGAAAGTAGGCATTTTTCATAACACAACCACACTTTTCTGAGAAAATACAGTTTTTGTGGTACATGCTTGACCAGCACTGATTATACATTACATCAGGAACGACAATTCTGTCAAGTGCACTAAACCAATTATTTAATTGAAGCTTAACTAAACTTCTGTAGTGCTTGGGACTACCCACTCTTACCTGTCATAAAAATAAATGAACATGAATACCAAAAAAAGGAGTTTCACATAGCATTTTAAATTCTATTCTTTGCAACTATAGGATGTTACATGCAAGCTGTTGCCATAAAGTCATACAGTGAATGTATTATCATAATGAAATGAAATCTGTTCACTATCCCATCTTAAGAATGGGCCTAATACAATGGTTTTTTATACTTCATTGGACGGACAAGTCTTGTTTTGAAAAGGGAGTTAGATATGACCATGACTTTATTACAGAAAAAATGCATCAAGGTTAGGTTCTTTATGGCTCAAATACTATGGAAATATGTCTGATACAATAATTTAGATGATAGATTTTGCATGCTTCCATGATCTGTGGATTTTTCTTTTTTTAGCCAATGCTATCTCTGCTGTGCAGCAAAACTGTACATCAATACACCTACTCCATCAGAGAAGCTGGTGCTGACATTCCAGACTCTTTATTTTTAAAACTGCCAGAGCTTTAGCCTTTCTCTAAATAGTGGCATGCCAATATATTAAAGGGGGAAAACACTCACCCCTTCTTGCCTGGTACCACTTCAAGTATATAAATGAACACTGTATTTTTACTTTAAATTTAGCCAAAATGTAATAATTTTCTACTTTTGCCTTTGCTGGGGTTTAGAGTCATTCTGTTGTTGATGCAGAACAGACTTTGTGCTAACAATAGACATCTTGAGAGAGTGGGGAGAGTCTCACTTCTCCCTTCCACTTGAATCTAGCTTCTGGGACAAAAACAAATCAATGTGTCAGCTCCTAACACAAGAGAAGAATCCCTGTCAACACAGTCTCAGCACAAGCAACAACACTAAAACCCAGCAGCTGCAAGCAACATTCCTACATCATTAGTTCTCCCACCAAAACCCAGAAAATTTGTTCTTCTCAAATGAGAAATTATCTCACACAGCTCAGGACATCCATACTGCTTGTAACCAAAGGCCAGAATGGCACAGGGTCAGATCCTTCAATATTCAGAATTTTTCCTTCTCTTAAAACCTATCAATAAAAATTTAAAAAGCATAATCTAGCAGTCTCACAGTTTTGCCGTGATGCTGGCAATGAGAAACAAGTCTGGGATTTGAGGGTGCTTAAACACAGTCAGTTACCTCAGAGGAGATTATGTGGCAGGTTATGATCCTTAACCTTGGGAAAACACATCCCCTCTTCTTGTCAACACAGCACAGTCAAGAACAGGCACAATGGATCTGATTAAGGCAAAAAAATCTCTCCTAGCAAGTACATAATGTTTCTGGGGTGCACAAGGCAGTGACTTACTCCTCTTCTTTCCAAAGGGAGAAGTAGTGTGGGAGAAGAAAAGATTAGCAACTACAGAACTAGACAACTGAATTAAAACAAAAAAGGTAAAAAAATCAATTTCCTGAGACATTATTCATAAGAACCCATAACAAAAAAGGATGAACCCTAAATATGCAACACAAATCTTTGCCTTATATAGCAAAACATTCTAGTAACTCTAAACAGAGTTTGGGTTAAGGTTATACCAGTATTTGCTTTTTATATAATGATTTGTTGCAGCTGAAGAATCAATAGTTTGAGTAACAACACAGAAATTTTTTCTTGCAAATATCTAATTTGATGCTAGAGATTATCAAATATTTAGACAAGCCCAGTCCAATTTTTAGGTCAAGACATGGAGTGATTTATATAATACCATTATATCATATTAATAGTATATTATTTTATATATATATATCATATGTATTAATAGTATACCAATACTTTATATAGTTTTACAGGGGTTAAAGTATACAAGAACAGGAAAAAAATAATCAAAAACTATGTACACATAAAAGGAAGCCAATCAGATAAAACAATAATCTGAAAGCTATTATACAAGTATGTACATAAATTTTAACTTAAAAATGAAAAACAAGGGTTCCAATTCAATTTGTCCAGCTATTCTGCATACCACACCACTCATTTGTGAGTTGCCCAAATATCCAATTCTGGTTATTCAGGTTCACAAAAGTTATCTTGAAGGACACTGAGCAATAAACTACAAGTTATCAATATAATTATTGTGTCAGAAAAAAAAAAAAAAACACTGAAAATATTAGAACGTAGTTCTGTACAAACTGTTCTCTCTTAAACTATAATTTGAAGTATTTTTAAAGAACATATTTAAATTGTTAACTAATCTCAGATATGATAAAATTTGTGTTTTAAATTGAAAAAAACTCAAGATTGCATTGGGTGCATCACCTTACAAAAATAAAAAATACAATTCTGCTATCTATACACAGAAGTTTTCAAGGTGTTTTGAAACATGTTTAAGACTATAAAAAATTGCAGTATTCACAAATGGAAGTGCTGAACACAGAAATATCTAGTGATGATTTACTAAGGTGATCTTGGCTAAGACTTCAGCTAATTTTAAATTTTTACAAATGACCTAGATTGTTAAATTTGCTGATAATACACAATTCAGAGTAAAACTGCACACCTAGCAAGTACTAAGTCAAGTTTAAATGAATTCTGATTTTCTCTGTAACTAGGCTGACAAGTAAAACCTGAAATTTAATGTTGACAAATGTAAAGCAACAAAAGCTGAATATTAAGATAATAAACATGGACATTTTATGAATAGATTTGTACCAAAACAAGAAAGCTGCCCCCCCCACACAATAAAAGATAGAAAGATGGTGAATATTCCTTTAAATATATCACAGATAGATAAGGAAGCAATTTAACATCCTTTAGAATTGCAGGTTGCAAATGTGTCACATTGCAAATTCATCTGGCAAGCTCTTCTTTGAATATTCTGTGAACTTCTCATCATAACATTAAAAATAATATATTCTTCACATTAAAAAAAAAAAGGAAAAAGTAAACCTAGTCAATTTTATAGGTGAGACTTCAAAATATATCTGAAAAATAAACATACGAAAATGTCTGAAGTTTTGTGGAACACTAAAAATTGATTTAGCACACCAAATTGATTAATCAAACAGGCTAACTTCAGAAATGTTATATTGGACAGGGTTTAGAGGAGAAGCACAGGGTGTTTCAAAAATATGGACCCAATTTGAAGTGACCATCCCTTTGAAATCGGGTCCATCTTTTTGGAACACCTTGTATTCTGAATCAGACTTCAAATGATGACTATAACCTACTGGAGAACAAAAATCATCCTTCTGGGATTATTTCTTCTCTTCCTTTAGCCAAGAAGGGGCTGGGGGGGATCTCAGCTATAAACTGATCTCTTGCTTGTTATCTTTCTTAGAAAAGAATAAACTTTATATGGAGATTGGATGACCTCTTGCTTTGTTTTCAGTATGTTCTTTCTCATTTATGTTAGACAAGAACAGATAAAAACTGGAACAAACGGAGGGAAGGGGAAAGAAGGGGGGGAAAAGAGAACAGAGAGGGGGAAAGAGAAAGGGGAGGGGGGCAATGTGGGGGGGGGGAACCAAGACGGGGGAAGAGGGGGCAAGGGGGAAGACGGGAAAAAAAAAAATAAGAGGGGGGGAAAAAAAGGGCAATTCTGTTATCTATTAAAAACCCCAGGCACTGGGCTGCACCCCTGACAGATAGATCTGGGTTTGCTTACCCACACATACCTGGTTTAGACGGTTTACTTAAGCTAGCTGCCTGCCACTTTGGAAACGTCTACTTTGGCATTAGAAGTAATAGTATTCAACAAGCAGAAATCACAGACAGCAAGAGAATTCAGAACACACACTGGACATACAATGTTCTTAAGTCTTTCATCTTCTGCTCCAGTACTCTGAAAGACCTGTGGCAAGTCTGTTGTCATAGAGATTACAGAATCCTCTGGCTGTGACAGGACCCCAGTTCTATACCAGGGAAAAAAATGTAACTAACAATGCATATGAGAGAAAAAATATATATATATATATAGATGTATATTTTATGTATATGTATATATATATACACACACATATATATATATATCTCACTAGGTTTTTTTTTGTAAGACAACAGCAAGAAATGGAAATAATTACATACCTGATGAGGTTTGTCACTACATGCAATGAGGGCAGTGGAAACCCACTTACACGCATATGAACAACTGCTCTTCCACACACATGCACAGACAAGCGCACACTTTCAGGAGTGTTCCTGTGTTAATTCAACCTCTCTTCTTCATAAATCTCATTCTTCTGAACCACTCTTCTTTGGAAAGAATTGTCAACAGGGACTTGATTTCAGCTTTCCTTTTCTCACTTAATTTGTGGCATCTTAGAATCAAGATAAATGTAAAGAATTAATTATTATGAAAAACGTCCTGTTAACAGAAAGCCACTGCACACTTAAGACCACTGGCTCTAATCCTCATCAGTTCTTCCATTCTACTCTGGCTCCTCTGACATTTGCATGGTAATAGCCTTGTAAGAAATGTTCATCTACAGCATAACAAGTTGCTGAAATTCTACAGTGAATGGCATTTTGTATTCTACAGTAGCAAGACAGAAAGAAAGCTGACTCTTAACAGTGTAAATATGTTTGCTTGCTTTTTTAACTTATTTTACCGATTTCCATTATGCCATCCAACATTTTCCTGATATTTTTCTAAGTGGCTTCTTACACATGAACAAAGAGAAAATGAATTCAGACAGGCGCTGAAAAAAAACATGTTCATCATATGTAACAACGTTACAGTTATTTCTTCATTTCAGAAAAACAATACATTCTAACTGAAGTTAACAAAGCATACAGTTTGTTACATATGATGGGATTCTATTGGATGAAAGGAGCAACATGAATGTAACAGGAGCTCTAAAATTGCAACTCTTTTATTCTCAGCACTTTGACCAGGAATCAATACTGTAGTTGAGGGTCATTAAGTCAATAGTGATCTCAGACATCATTTTCAACTGAAGATAAGTGCATTAACATCATTATCTTTTGGTTCCTATTTTAGCAGTAAAACCTCACTCCTGAATACGAAGCAATATTAAAAATTAAAAATAAATACATAAATAGATAAGCTTTTTGCAGTTGAATTTGTGTTACCTCTCCCCACCTCCCCCCTCAAAAAAAAGGAAACTATTTTTTTTAATTATTATCTTTTAATCTTATTTGACTGCATCAGCTGTTTTAAATATAAGTAAACCATACAGGAGATTTGCATACAGAAAGCTGTCACTGTCCCCTTATTTAAGAAATATGCTTGTCATAGAAAATTGGTTTTGGGGATAACATAATACAAGATCACTTATTTGAAACTTTTTTTTTCCCAATCAGAGAATATTTTAAAATTCACAGATATTTCTTTTAAACTGCTGTTTCCTCAAGCTATTTGATATCTGATTGAAGTTCACTGACTAACAGTATAAGCTGAATAAATGGCTTACAATTTTCTGAGCTTGACCCATTAGACTGATCAAATCACTAAATGGAAGACATCATAGTACTACAAGGTCACACCATTGCCACAGTTATTCATCTAACAAGATATCAGAAATGCTCCACCAACTCAAAAGTCTTGGAAAGTAACAATATACCTGGAATACAATAGTTTGGTGTCCCCCAGACTGAAAGATAAACTTTATGTTGAAGGACAATTTCAATGTCATCAAAATTAAAAGAAATAAGCTATTTCCTTTACCATTTGCACTTCAAAGAGGCAAATACATAAAAATTTTACTTCTACGTTGTCAGGGAAAAGAAACAACATTGTGTAGATTTCTCTTTCGATGTCTCAGAACAGCTTGGCTTAATTGCTTAAATACTGGTTTTCATAATTTATAATTCAAACCATATGTCACCTCAACAGAAAAAAAATACCAATTTAATCATGTTCTCTGGTTGTCATAATATATTTTTCAAAAGTTATCTTTGAAAACTTTCATAGGAACCTCAACTATAACTAAAATCTTAATTAACACATTAATTCCTATATATAAGTTAACTGAATCTGTGTTCCCAAATTACGAGCTAATGTAGCTGTCAATTATAAATTACTAGGTAAGACTTTCATACTTTTAATGGGTGAGTGATTTTAAAAAGTTCAATAAAACTCAATAAAACAAGGTATTTTGGTAGTAGAAGTTAAAAATGCATAATACTCGTGCAAATATCCTGCACAGAAAAAGAGATCATGGAACAAAATAACAACAAAAAAAGGTAACTGTCTCCTTATCCAGAAAAAGTACTAGCACAGTTTCTGTCTTTTAAGCTGTTCTTCTGAGTTCTATGCAACTTTCATTGAAGTCAACAGGAATTTTCGCTCTGGAATTAAATGTGCTTGGAACTGCAACCCTGGTGCTTTATTACAAAGCTGACTCAAGTAATTCAAAGGTTTCATACTTATAACAATCTGCAACACAGAAGAGTAAGTCCTTTTAGAATCTTACTATAAAAGTGACATGTTTCTTGAATAGCCAGCCCCACCTTCTATATGTCTACAACATGCTTTGGTTCCCTACAGGAATGACTGGCTGCATAAAAGAGAATATGCATCATATGTTGAATTGTAAACCAACTGAACTGGCTCATGACCATATAACAGGAATTCACCCATAAATAAGTGACAGTAAGTGGCATTTAACAACATTTGATCTGTTCTGACAAAAAAACAACAAAAAAAAACCACAAAACAAACAAACAAACACACCCTGTGTCATTTCTCTCTCCCTAATCATCATTCCAGCACATTTTCAAGAATCTAATTATAATGCAGAATTATTGAAAGTTTTTCATCAGCAGGACCTGGGACTTGGTACTCATTTTGGCTGAGTACAAAGCCCCAGGTCTCCTTATGTCATGTTGATTTCATAGTCTCTATATTTGAGGAGAACCTGGTGTGCTTTATGACATAGAGCCATGAACTAAAAAACTGGCCTATCCCCACCTACCAGGCTACAAGGCCACTTTTCTCCTCCTGTCATATTTCCAGGTAGGAAATTGAGACTAGAGGACCCATTATTCAGCCAGCTACTATCACCGAAATTAACTTTGTAGGAGGAACTGTTATCCTATTCAAACGTTATATAAGGTTTCTAGTAGCAATTTATTCCACTTCAGTGGTAACTTCTGTTAGTTCTCCTTGGTCGTTTTCCAAGTTGAAGGGAACTATTTAATATATTTAATAGTACATCTGAAATCTAGTTCCTTTCCAAATAAACAGTTACTGATGCATATTTTCATTATACTAATATGAAATGTGTATGATTTTCAATCACATTTTCTTAATTAAAAGGAACAGATTTTCCTTTTTCAGTATTCTCTCCTGCTCCTATATACAGGCAGTAAATGGATTGCATAAAGATCCAAAACTAAAAGTACCCATGTAGGTGTTTGTTATTACTCCTTATTATTCATTGTTTTATTATTTTTGTGACCCTTTCCTACTACTTTGAGTTCAAATATTCTCAGGCACCACTATTTGTAGTACCAAAATAATTCCCAAATGCATTAACAACAGAATATGTAGAAGCTTCTTTATACAGCCTCTTCCCATTATGTTCCAGTTCACAATAACCTTGCTCTTGCACTTCAGAGATTTTTCAGACAATATATATAACTTAATAAAAAATAAACAAATATGTTATATTTTATGGCAGTTTCATAATAATTACAGATGTTCAGTTGCATGGATTACATAGCTACAACAGAAAAAGAGGTCTCTGATTCATGACCTGTATAACGGTGTTTTTTGTACTAGTTCCTCTTTTGAAATACTAAAGAAATGCTAAATAAAGTTTAAGCTAGTTGAACTTTGCTGCTGAATGTAAGACTAGCTTCAGTACACATGCAAACCTCTGAGAACACATATACATACCCATATTGAATTATCTGGTAGCTAAAACATGTATTTGCAGATTTAAATATTTTTTATTAAATTTTTTTTTTTTAAATAACTTTAAATGAACTAAGTAATGGCACCTTAATTTTTGATCATAATCCAAAATATATAAAATAGTAAAGTTACATTCAAAACATCAAATGAAGACACCATATTATTGTGCCGTACTTCATATGTAGGATACTGTCTGTCCTACACCACTTTAGGCCAAATATAAAACTTTACATAATTTCATGTACTTCTGGAAGAATATGAATCTATGCTAAACTTCAAACTTTTACATACTTTTGCCTAACTAATTAATAACAAGAAAAACCCTCTGTCTTGAGAAACACAGTCAAATGACTAAGTCTATACTAGTGAGACAGGCAACAGGGTTTGGAGTGATCCGAGATGTTGCCACAAAACAGCGTGCAATTTCCAACATACCTATGACCACACAGACTTCTTCAAACAGAATAAAAAATTTACTCCTCTTTTTTTTTTTTTTTAGTGTTTTAAATGGCTTTTTCTGCAGTAGGTAATAGATTTTGCTGTTTCTGTTTACAGGGTTGATGCTATATGCACCATATACTCTTGTGAAAAAGAGGAAACCACTCACTCAAACTGTGTAAACTTTGACTACTTATATTTTCTAGCTGATGATGAACCCATATAAAATAAGCACACAAGAAAGTATTCTTGCTGGCAGTGCATTAACAATGCCAGTTTGTCCCCAGTGTCCTATGGCTAACATGGAGGCTATTTTCCCATAAAATTCATATTTGCACAACAATAGCTTATGATCTGAATATTGCTGGCCTTTCTTATTTTATGCATCATCTGTGCTTGCCACTGCAACTATTTGATGAATATAACACAACGAAATTAATCAGTTCACACTACTATACTTAATAATGATGTGTGTGTTTCTAGTGTATACATATTTTAATTACCACTTTTTGAATTATTTCCAATGATTACATAGCAGCAGTGGGGTGGGGAGGGAAGATGAGCATGCTATGTGTCAGTCTTTCCTGGGAAGCATATATAAAAAACATGTTATAGCCTTCTCCAAACAAAAAATAACTACTGATCACCACGAGAATATAAAAATTAAATGAGCAATTAGTACTTAAAATAATGGAAACTCACTGAGAGTGCTAGAATAGTTTCAGTTTGGAGTATGAATCACTGGAACTATGGAGACTCCCTTTGTAGATACATAGTTGAAATAACACTCCAAGTAAATCTTTCTGGGAAAAATATTCTGTTTGTCCATGAATTTACTTACAGTGTGTACTACCATAACTTCCCTTTTCCATGTAGGTTTGGGGATAAGATTTGCCTGTAGCTACCGGGATCTACCAACCAAATTAATTTATGGTTTATAATCAATCTAAAGTTTAAAATGCATTGCAAAATTCATAAGAGGGGGCTATAAAGGCCTGCTGCAACTACCTTGAAAAAAAGATGAGAAAAAGACTTGATTCCTGACCCCAGGGAGGAGGGCAAATATTGAATCCTTTCCTTCGGGTTCCTGTTCACTGCCTTCCTTGTGAAATCTTTACTGATGGAAGGCACAAACCAATTCTTGTTAAAAGGAGTTTAACAGTATCACACTGCCATGGTCTTCTTGAGTGGATACCTTTGCTTCATACAACTGCCCAATCTGGTTCTCCCTACTACACTTGTTTTCTTATTTACAACTTAAAGTACACAGTAGTTCCCCTGCAGGCAAGTAAAGGGCTATAATGTTTAAGAGAGATGTTCAATTAACAGTTCAGCCACTGTTCTACTAATATCTGAACACATCTGTCACATGACTTTCCCCCCACCCCCATAACTAGGAATAGACATCTATAAAACTGCTTTAACACCTTGTTTTCAGAATTTACCAATTCTCATTCCTACAGGGCTTCACTGAATAAAAATCAAACTATACTTATATCATCTTTTGTTACTTAGGTATTACAACACCACCATATTTTACATAAGGAAAAAATATGAAAGGCATTTCTCTGTAAGGATGTTGCGATGAAAACAGTTACATTTACTTTAAATACAGACTATGGAAAAAGTAACAGACATACAGACACACACACTCTTAATTCTTTAATGGGTTTGCTCTTCTCAAAGTTCAAGGAGGAAAGCTCTCTGAGCTACTACTTCCCATCTCATTACCAACTTTAACTGAAGGCAAGATAAACAAGCTGAACAAGATAGCCTTCAGAAACTCTCATCAAGATATGCTTCCGTTTACCTGAATATTTACAGACAGATTTAGTCAAATGATCATCACATTTCAAAATTTCCACAAGAGCCATTTTTTACCTACATTCTTGGCAGAGACACTCAGGGGCATTTCACTCCACAGGAGCTATCGCCATGGGACAAAGCACAGGCTTGCCCTCAACAGATGAGCAGACACTGATCCCTTGAAGATGAAACCAGTCCAGGTTTTTAAATCAGCTCTAGTTTCTCTGACTACTCGTTCCTGACCACTAAAGAAGCTTCTCTAGTTTTCACCTGGTAAAGACAGGTAGAAGAAGTGGATGGACCTGGATGACCAACCTAATGTTTTCCATAGAAAATTCTTCCTGACTGCAGAGGGAATGTATGCCTCTGTTCTCATCATAAGCCAAGCCGTGCACAAGCAGTACAGTGGTCCTTGTTTCTCTCCTCAGTTCATCTTCTATTGCCATAAAAAAAAAAAAAGTTAAAAAACTTTCTGTCCAAGTGTATGCAATATTAACTAACTTGGACATTTAGCATTTTTAAAGTTCGCAGCATAATGTCATACTGTTAGATAGCATTATTAAGAACTAACTTCCCAATACAATGTAACAGGTTTCACAGCTATACCATTTTCTACTTTAAGAAAGTGTATAGATGGTGTTCCAGCCATATACAACCAAAAATTAGTGCTGTTTCTCCCCGACTAAAAAATTCAAAAGATACTAACAGAAACTGTTTGGAGAAGATTAAGGTGATACTGTACCTTGCAGTAACTTAAATTGTTCATTTAATGGTAATTCAAAAGGAATACAACAGATGTGATGAGACGGTACAACCACTAGATGTTCTCACATATGTACCAAGACACCTTCTCCCTCAACTCCCCTAAAAAAACCCCAAACCCACCACATTGCACCACAAACTAAGAAGCAGAAGTCAAGCTGCAACCAGTAACACAATACTTCTTGCTCAAAGAAACTTTGGTCAAATAATCTTGGATCACTGTTAACTTTATTTTAGCCATTACCACATAATAACCCTTTGGAAATTGTCATATATACTTGTTTGAGAACTGATTTTAAAAACGGTAGTTTTAGTTAATAGTGAGAATTAGCTGCTAGAAATACGAGGAAAATTACTACCACAGGAAAGTCACTGTGAACATCAGTTCCCTTTTAGCACTACAGAAAATATAACTTGATAGAAAAGCAGACCAAAAAAAAAAAAAAAGCATTACATTATTTACTCTGTTCCTATATTTTCTCCTTGAGTATTGAGCAAGAAAAAAAAAATACTTCCTCTGAAGTTCACAATGCGGTCTCGCTTTCACTCTATCATAAGACATCACTGTAACTATTATGATAATAATTATTAGTCATCTTCTTTATTACACCCCATGTTCCATCTGGATCACAACTTTTATTCAATGCAGACATAAACGACAATAAATGATACTGTACTTCTTTTAGAGATATACAGTGAGGTTAAGTTATAAAAATTTCAACCTGGCATAATTTATTCTATTTTTGCTTTGTTTCCCCATGTTAGTAAAACATAGACAGCCAGTAAAACATCACAAGCAGATGCTACAGGTTGCCTGAGCTGGGATACCATCCTACAGGCATGGAATGTTGCTTAAGGCTATAAATACTAATAAAAGTAGATTAAATGACACAGACTAAAGTTTTCTTGGATCACTTTTTCTGCTCATGAAACTGCTCTATTATTTGTGTCTGTTAGGATAACTTTGGAAGATCACTTCATCTTCCGTTTATGGAAAATGTTTCTGGCTCAAAAACAAGATCTATTCCCCTGCTTTTCTAAAACCTTTATAGATAGGTTACAAAGAGAGACCTCCATCTGTAAGAGCAGTCTCTTGCACATGCTATTTCCAATACCTTTTATCAAGAAGAATACTTAAATGTCTTTTGAAACTATCACTTAATCAACATAATATCCAAATAATATCCAAATAACTTCAGCAAATGTATATTAATGTATCTCAAACTTTTTGTCCAAAACAAATGATGTTATAAGTTAAATACAAATAGAATTATTACAATAAGATTTATCATATCAGCTCTGGTAATACTCCAAAATCAATAGCCCTGACCTCAGAAGAAATTATTACTGCCAGTAATACTTACCAGTTGCATAATGGTCAAGATGTCAATAATACAAAAACAGAAAACACACCTCAACTCAGCATAATTATATTACACGGATCCCGAGATCCATCCTTCCTTTCCAAGAAACACAAAATGGTGATGTATCAAAGCAGCAAATAAGAAAAAAAACAGCATGGCATTACACAGTTCATCACCTTCGTGGTGTGTTGGTGCGGTGCCTCAGAAGCACCAGCATGGCGCCAGAGCAGGAAAGCACATAAGCTGATTCTATGGATGTAGTATAGTTAGTAGTATAAGCTTTTGGACTCCATCAATCTGTGAGTCCTCTATGAAAAGGGGACAAAAATAAAAACAAAACAAACACACAAACACACACACACAAAAAACAACAACAACAACAACAACAACAAAGATAAGCTTGTTACAGAATATGAAGACAAGGAGGTAACTTGCAACACATACATGCGTGATAGGATTTATTGGAGGTCTCCAAAATATAGTTAATCTAATTATGCTGATAGTTAAGCACAAGCTTTGATTAAAGAAACTCTCTCTGTTAGCTTCAGATGTAATTAGCACAACACAAAAACTTCCTGAGAAGGCAAGGAGGAAAGGCAAAGTTGTAGATACAACATCAGAATACGGACATGCACAATTCATAATTCTAAACACAGGTAAATGTGCAATTGTACATGTTCTTGGTTTTCTGAAATGCCTGCATGGGACTGGCAGATATGTTGCAACAGAACAGCAGCCTGGGGCTGAGCAGATACCTCAGGGCATCTAAAAAGATATGAGCCACCTATGGTTAGGTAACTAAACCTCATCCCCAGTGATTAAAGAAAGTGTCATCTGACTTGACACTGTGCCACAGACCTGAATAGAGGACTCCTTTCATTGCTGAGGATTTTTTCCATTCCTATTACTTAACAATTTTCTAAACTCACTTTCATTTCCTTTCATTCTTCCTCATGTATCTTCTAAAAATCCATTTTTTAAATATATAGTGGAACACACGTTGCTTTTTTTTTTTTTTTTTACAAAACCTTATTTAAGTAACCAAGAAATGTTTAAATCAATGTAACCGTTCATGCCTTATTTAAGACATTCAGCACTGAGGATTAATAAAATCGACAGAACACTGAACAGGTAGGAATATTCATGGGCTCCTTTTCCATCCCCATTAGGTTGTTAAGCAAACCAACACCTGCCAGAGCAAGTGCAAGGAGCAGAAAAAGATGTAATCTTTAACTGCACTTGAGTGTTGCCTGAAGATATCAATATACCTATCTCAGTCAAACATTCATAAACGTTTACTTTATTAATTCCATAACTCCAGCAGAATACTGTCAGTCACTTCTTAATCTCTCACCCTACATCAGGAAACATTTGATATTTACTTAAGTCGGACTGGTCTTTTTCTCATTTTTATTAGTTCTAGGAAAAACAAAGTAAGGAAGTTCAGGACATCACCCTATTTAAAAGTGAATTCTTACTCAGGAAGAAAGGGTCACTAGTCTCAGGCTCAGTGAAATGGAACAGAAATCAAAGTTATGAGCTAATTTCAAAATAATCCGACATTTTAACCATGTTCAAGTCTTCTGCAGAGGAAGGGTACAAAAAAGGGGAAGATGGGGAAGGGTGTGGATGCTGGCCTCCATGGTGAGAAAAAAAAAATACAGAAAAAAAAACAAAAGAAAACAAAATGGCTACCAAAAAATACATTTGGATACTTTCTAATGTATGATCTTACATAGAATATGAAAATGGAAACATCCAGGGTCTTCATTTCCACACCTGTAGAAACCTCTGAAAACCTGCAGTTGATGAGGAAAAATGAGTGCTGCAATGAAAATTACTGCAATTGTGCCAAATACAAAGTTCACTATTCTCTAACAATCCAAAACAGAAAACAACCTAGAGGTTGTTCTTGAGGGGGTTCTTGAGGGGGTTCTTGAAGACATTTTGAAATAGGAGAAATCATGTATTCTGATTAGGTTGGCAGAGCACCATAATCTACATAGAAGTCTGTCAGGAAATTATTCAATTCTATAATATATTTTAATAAGATTGCACAGAAGAAGCACACTTCCTGACCACATCATTCCACCCAATGGCCTCCAGTAGCTAACATGACTTTTGCACTACTTTGCACCCTTCCTCATACTTCTATTAGAATGGAAAATCAAAGACTAACTGCACAAGAAGCCTATTGCACTTTGTTCTAAAAATGCAGAAGAAACTTATTTGACTTCACTTTCAAATTATTTGTCCCAATAACACCTTCCAAATAACTTCTATTTTATGCTGCTGACCCAATTCTCACTGAATAAGTTAATTTTGCAGAATACCATATCATGGATATAGGAAGCATGGTTAATGGCATTTGGTTACCTAGCTTTGGTGACCTAAATACCTTTTGTCTGCTCTTGAAGCTTTGCAGTCCATTGTATACTTGCTAGCTGAAGCATTTGACAAAAGAATTTCCAACCTCACTAACTGATCTTAGCTTCAATGAATTGTCACAGGACACTGAATTCACAGGGAAAAAAGAGAAGTCAAATCAACCATATGGACCATTATATAGCCTATTATTTGCAAAAGATGCAAATCCATTTGTGCAGCTTTTCAAGTCTAGCTGCCCAGCATTCTTGAAAAAAAAAAAAAAAAACAAAAAAAAAACCCCACCACAACTAGAATGGAAGATTAGGACTGAATTTGTGTGCAACAGCTATTACTGCATCTTTCATTCACATACAGAAATGACAACTTTGCAGAATAATTGTGCTTAAAATGGAAGAAATCACTAAATTACCCATAGGAGAACATAGGTTATCATGATATTAATGCATCAGGGTTTGTTTGTTTGTTTGTTTTAAGTACTCCAACTGGTATGTTAATAATGCCAGCCCAAGTCTACTAATGTCAAATTTGAAATTAATGTCACACTTTGCTGGCAAGACTTCCATTTGTGAAAGAATACCAAGGATTAATACAACTTTTTGTTAGGAATATTTATATGTACAGTAGGCACACAAACAATATTACTGGTTAAATGCAAAATGTATTATTTGAAATTCACTTTTATTATTTACCCGTACCTACAGATTTTCAGAGGATTAGAGAAGCATTAAAAAGTTGACTAAATTTCTTCTTAAAGGTTTTTTTTTTGTATATTAATCAAATGCTTCTACTCATATATGTAGGATATTTCAGTAATAATGATTTAATGTTGATCAAGCCTCTCTCAGCACATTCCTCTCACTATAGGAATTTTACAGCTCTCAAAACAGGTTTCAAGTCTGACTTCTTACAGCATGAAATCTAATATCCTAGCTATACTAGCAGTTGAGGAGTTGGTTCGTACTGCTAATGCATGAGCCTCCTAACGTTTTTTCTGTTGTGGTCAAAACTCACGATAATTAACAGCCAAAAAACCCACACACTTCCTTTAGGAAAACTTAGATGAATAAAAGTGTCAACTGTAATTTCATGATAGTATTATGATTTCTGATGAAGACAGCACTCCTTATGGTTTTCCAGCTCTCTGAAGAAGTCTGAGAATGCCATCTGGCAACCTCTTGGTTACAATAAGGAAAGCAACTCATGCAGACATAGATTGCTCACAAGGATTCTTCTCTTTGAACCCCTTCCATTGATCACTGACATTATTATTGAGCTTTGCTTAACACTACATCACAGCACATTCCTTCAAATGTAAAGGAAAATCTTTTAAGATCGAATCAACACACTATACTGTAGAATTTTTTTCTGCCACTTTTAAATGGATGTGATGAATATCATGTTCTTCTACCCAAATGGACAGCAATTCAGACACCATTTTGGTTTATTTTCTGTTATTGTCAGCCAAACAAAAGTTATATCAGTGCTCTCACTTTCACTTAGGTGCAGGTATTGAAAGTATGTTGTACTTCATCAGAAGTTGAATACAAAACTGGACTTTAAGGTTAAAATGAGGTCTTTCAGGGTAGGTTAAAAATTGTACAATAAATGTTCTTACTTAACTCCTGTTTGGAAAAAAAAAAAAATCTTTAGACTTTAAATTAGTATGATATTTTAGATCTAGTTACAACATGAAGGGCTACTTTTTTACTAAAGACAGAAGAAAATCACTTTTAGCTAAAAGAATGAGGAGAGTAAAGAGAACACAGAGCTGATTGTGAACTACTTCAGATGATGTCCTAAGTGATATAGGGCCTGCTGAGACTTGCACCACAAGGAAGGATACATTTTAAGAGTGTAGGAGGGAGAGAGAAAGACAGAATGTGTCAAAGCTAGAGCAAAGTTACTTTCCCTGACATACTCCCACATTGACTGTTAAACTGCTGCATGAAAATCTAAAAATCACTTTACTTCCAGACTACTGTAGAGGCAATTGTTCTTATGCAGTTAATTTTGCTGTAGTAACCTTGAGAATTACAGCTCCTGAAAGAGTGGCTTGTGTACACTTCCAAGCTGCTGCCACCAGAGGACCCTCATTCAAGTTGCACACCTTAAATCAATCATCATAAAGCAATTGTTCTGTCACCTGTAATTGTTCTGTCATCAGCTAGGAGGTTTCTCCAGCGCTCTGGAAACATGAGTTTATCTTACTCACATGGTTTCAGTAATAACTGGAACAGCTAATTACCCCAAATCCCTTTAAACCACGACTACTCATGTTTTCGTACCAGGCAATCAGCCTTGCTGAAACAGTTTCCTCTCCAACCCATCTTTCCAGTGTGAACAAAACAAATAAGCATTTAACATTTCACTGCTAGGCAGTGTTACAAATACTCTACAAATGAGCGAGGTAACCTAAAACCAAATAAGGAGCCGCAGCTTGGAGAAAGAGTGATTTCTTGATGGTCGTTGTATATTGCTCTTATTTTTTAAATTCAGGAAAATAACAGAATGCATCATATGCATGAAATGTCCACCTCAGCTTTTGGAAAGCTATCCTAAACATACTGAAGAGTTCAGCTTAAACAGCCTTCCAGCTTTTCACAATGAGATAAGACTTAAGCATGGGACTGACTGCTGTAGAGAACATTCTTCTAGACCCAGTGTTTAGAGCAAGTAGAGAACTGGGCCTATAATACGTATCTGTCTCTTAGTAAGTACATTTGTTCATGCTGCTTACAGCTAGAACAAATTCCATGCAGCATTCTTAGGAAAAATCACTAGACTACTTGGACCCCTCTTCTTATTGCAAACATACACATCAAGAAATCTCTTTCTCAGATACATCTCTAAAGCATGATTTTACATTTCAGCATAATGCAAGTGCATAATCCAGAAAGTGTAATAGTATTTTAAAAAACTTAAAAGGCATTTAAAAGCATGCCTGTATCCAGCATAAGCTTACAACATGTTAGTATTTTGATAAACATTGCAGAACTGATGACAGAAATTTTATAAAATTGATTTTATAAAGCAGATTCTGCAGTTTTCACTCAGTTAACATTCAACTAGATCTTAAGCTTATGCATCGACAAATCAATCCGCTTTTTAGAAATAGTTACAAAGTTGACAGTAGAGAAATACAGAATGTAAAAAATGGCATTCCTTGCACAATAGTTTTCACTTAACAAAGCATATTTAATAAAATAGAAATATAAGAGAAATAGGACTGTTTCTCCAACTATTGACAACAAATGAAAACAGATGCGTAATTCAATCCTCGTATTGACCATAAAGTTGTGATTTTCTCTGCAATTTGCTATTTATTGCTAGCTTTTCTGTTACTGTTTTATAGGGAATCTTATTAAAGAAGCTACCAGAACAGATAAACTGAAAATGAGACAGCTTCTAATAGCATCAGGGATGCTAAAAAACTTCAACATTATGCATTCCTTTTGCTTAATCCTGTGTGCACGTTTCCTTCTCTTAGTCTTTATTATTAAGTACATTTAATTCTTGTTTGAGTACTAATTCATCCATGCCTACTCCTTATTTCGTATTGGAATTTTAAATCCATTTTCTCCTACACATTTTTCATCATAATCAAATATGACCAAAAATTATAGACCAAATGTACACCTTGACAATGCTTTCTGACCCTATTGTCTTTGTTCTATTATCACTGTGACATAAAACCCCTTGTTAATTTTATCAGAGTTCGTTAGGATTACAGATGCAAAATAGCAAGTTGGAAAGTCTAGAAGAAGGAGAAGTAACATAAAAGCTCTTTAAGAAACTTGTAGTAGTAATGACCTTATACGTGCAGCAAAAAAAATTCAAAAACACATAAACAGGCATTCTCCAGCACAAATACTTTTGAATCTGAGATAAAGAACTTTTTGTTGTTGTTGTTGTTGTTGTTGGTTTGGTTTTTCGTCTTTTCTGAAGAATGATCTGGATGTTTCCTTCTCTTCTGCTGGTTTTCCTAGAATCCCTGATGACGGCAATGAAATCCTAATGAAGGAAAATAACTACTTTCCTTGAGTACAGATATCAAAATTGAATCTGAAATTACAGGTCATCTGTATAAATGTCACTGTTAAATTTATATTTGCTGCCACAAACATTTTCCTGCCTAGTAGGTCTTCAGAGTGATACTAAATCAATTAAGCTTACTCTAAATATGTGGGATTCAGGTATTAAAACGTTTTCACACTAAAGAAGCTCTGGACTGTTGAGAATTATCGGTAACCTTTCCCAAAATGCTGAACTGGCCTATTTTTTTGATTGAGCCAATGATACCTGTTCCTCCAACTCATTATAGTGCTTAGAACCTGCAAAATTAGCATCCATACACATAAAACATGTTAATGCTTTATGATTTGTTAAAATAAGACACACAAACCAAGCTGCTTAAAATATCTATGTGTTATTTCATATTTATTATATCCACAATTTCAAAATAGTTCATGCTATCAAGCATCATGTTTCTTTGTATATTGACAGTTTGTTTGGTAAAGCCACATGTAGCAAAGAATGAATAGTCTGTCATAATTTTTCCATCACAGTTTGTCACCACAAAGTCTGGTAGTACATTGGTGTACTAAGTGATTAGTATCTAAACAGACAATGCTATTTGACTCTATCTGCTGCAAAGTAATGCAGGTACCCAGGATTTTATTAGTAAAAAATCCTACAATAAGCACACATTAGAGGAATTAATCATTCATTCCCTGCAGACTGCTTATATATTTCATCAGGCCATTATCCGATCCAAATAACAAGAACAATTGCGTAATAAAACACATTACTGCTGACACACGGAACTTTATCAACTTTATATCTTCACAGCAAGAGGTCTTTTTTAAGTCCTCTGTTATCTCTTCTGAATTAGATTGACCTGAATTGACATTTTCCTGTATCAACAATTATGATCAAGATTGTACATACATATATGACCAAATATAATACGTATCAAACTCAGTTCCCAAGATTTGACTCAGATTATTTCCCACAGTACCAAACAGTGATTACAGCAAAAGTGGAGTATGTGTCAAGCCATTTTTCATACAGATACTGAAGTATTGCCAGGAGATATCCCAGATCTAAAACAAATCCAAAAGACAAATAATGAAGAGTATGCTCCAAACTAACAAAGCCAGTAAGTATGCTGTGGTTCAACCTAAACTAAACACTGTAGTTCCTATCTGGTTAGTCAAATATATTTTAATATTCTTTTTCTTTTATTGTTAAAACAAACACTCCGTTAGACATTCAACATTGCATATTGCATGCTGCATGTTTGGGACCACCTTGCAGAACAGGCAGCTTAACTGAATAAAGGTCTCTGTACACAGTCTCAAAACAGTTCATGTAAATTATCTGGAGATATTAGGAGATACTATTTTAATGCTTTGCCCACAAGGAGTACAACACAGCCATGAGCCATGTCAAACGTTACTTACCGGGGGGGGGGGCGGGGGAAAAAAAGGGGGGAGAGAGCTTTGATTTTAACTGAAAGATATATTCCTAGTACTAAAACAACAGCAGGATTCCTTACTAAGCCAGCAGATGTGTTTTCCTTTTATTTCAAGTTCACAAGTTCATTGGGTATTTTTTCTGTCATAAACGATACGATCAATTATCCAAAGACTAGTGTGATGCAATATGAAAGTCACCCTGATTCACTCAGAACTTGTAGCCTATGCTTTGTTAGGTATTCCAAGCTTTAAAATTACTAATATCTGAAAGCAACTCTGAACGTCATTGTTCTGCTGCAGCAGATTTAGCCTTTCTTACTTGTGTCACATTAATTTCCTAAATAAATTTCGTCTGATTACCTTTACTGTTGTGACATAAACTAATTTCTTAACTTCACAAAGAAAAGCATTTAATTTGACCCTAATAAACTCTCACTCCTGGTTACATTTATTGGTTGTGATTGATTTTTAATTACACCTGAAAATGTAACTTTATTGAGATGCTTAATAAAATGCACTTGTAAATGCATGTTTAATGGCTTCTAATGAAACAAGTTAATTCTGATTAGGTGAACAGTAAGAGCACAATATATAAGAGATTTGAGTTGCATAGTTTATTTACAGCACCTTATTTATTATTCTGAATTTGTACTGTAAAATAAAACTAATTTGTGAAGAATTTGTTAAGAAGTATATTTTATTCAAATTCAAATCTATATTCCCCCTATAACAGATACAATAACACATGAAGAATTCAAATCCAAGTCCATTTGGCAGGAATAGAGGAAAAAATGCTGAAATGCTATTGATTCCTTCCAGTACATCCAAAATACCTGACTCAACTATATTTCTACTGACATAACAAAAAGGCTTTATTTAGATATTAGCAAACATGAGCAAATATTTTCATTGACATACTTTTCATCCTTATTTCCGTCCTCTACCTAGGAAACAGTTAACCCCCAACTACTAGAACTTACTGTTTTCTCTGCCAGAGATGCAGCAAACATCGATAATGGGTCCACTGTCCCAAGAGAAATAATCCCTCGAAAAGTTCTCCTCCCTCCCGAGGTGCAGTTATATTTAGTGCTAAGCAACACCTAACAGCAGACTGTTCATGACATACCTTTATTTAATCTTTTTCATACCTTCTGTTAACTCTACAGCTTAGCCAGTAAACCTCAATCCTACTATTTGTGAAGCTCTCTTAAATGAAATTAGCTTTTTGTTTACCCTAGATCTTTTGCACCTGTTTTAAAAGGTTCCATCAGTACTTTCGAATATGTCCCATAAAAGCACCTAGAAAGCAAAGCTGTTGTCTGCAACTGCCATCCTCATCAGAAGAAAAATATACATAGATTTTATATACGTAAAACTTCAAGAAAAATCTAATAACTTCAGAGACGTGGAATAAAAATGCTTACAACTTAATGCAGACAAAAACAGTCCTAGTATCCATAATTCATGCACATTTTACATTGAACTGAATACCCTGTCACCTGGCATTACTTAGCAGGTCACACTGTGCCATAGACCCCTCGTAAGGGAACATCTCTTTGTTTAGCTTTTGGCTGTAATCTACCACATACGTATACTCAGACTAAGGTAGATATTTTACAATACCTGACACACTCAGTTTCTTTACACAAGTATTCACCTGCAATTTTCTTTCCTCATAAAAGATGAGCAAACCACTTCATGCACCCCTTCCATTGAAAACAGGTCAGGTTACCACAGCCAAGTTCCCCTCTGCCCAGAACAGTGCGATTTAAAATCAGAAATACACATACACACTTTTCTACATATAGATTTCTGTGTGTGTGTGCATATGTTGTGTGTGAGTGTATATGCTAAGAAAAGGTTTAGAGGAGCAGGAAAAACACAGAGACAAAAATCAAGCAAAGAGTAATTACTTACTAATGCAGTCCACTCGGACCTCTTTGGAAACCTGAAGGAGTCTCTGCTTTCACCTCCTGCCAGTCAGGCGCTGCACTGTGCCCCTAGTCCACACAGGCCCAGAAGGAACTGCAAAGAGAGAGAAGTACATGCCACATCAGGCAGTTCTGTTTTGGTGGGATCCAGCACCGCTTCCGCTAGCTCCTTCGGGGTATGCCTGCTTTCAGAGCAGACAACCGGCAAAAGAGTCAAAGTCGTCCTTCCAAAGGTTTGTGGTTTGCCTTTTTTTTTCAGCCAGTGATACATATATAGATACATATATATATATATATATATATATATAGAGACACACACAGACACATATATACAGAAGAAAAAACAAAAAAACACCTCCCGAGGCTCCTGCACCCTAAAATTTGCTGGGGGGAGCTCTGGCGGGAGGGGAGAAGAAAGGTACCTGCAACTCTCTCCGATGAGGCCGGCAGAGAGAGAGAGAGGGAGGGAGGGAGGAAAGACCGAGGAAAGGGAGGAGGAGAGAGGGAGCGAGCGAGAGGTGGGGTGGGGAGGGGGGGGCGTGCGTGTGTGTGCGGGGCGGGGGACCGGCGGAGTGGCTCCCGCCGGCGGCGCGGCGGCCGCCCGTTCTCCGTGCCCGGCACCGGCGGCTGCTGACGGGCGGCCCGGGGACACGGGAAGGGCGGGGCCGGGGTACGCGCTCCCCGCTGGGCCCCGCGCAGGCCCCCGCCGCCGCTCAGGCAGCTCACCTGCATTTCCTTAACGAGCCACTTGATGGCTGGAAGCAGCGGCGGCTCCCCGGCCCCGCCGCAACTTTGGCGGCGACGGAGCCACACCGCCCTCGCAGAGATAGGGATGGGGAGGTGCCGGCCGCAGGGTGTCGCTCCGGGGGGGGACCTCGCCGGCAGCAGCCCGCGGAACTTTCCGCCCAGCGGCAGGTGACGGGGTCTGGGAGGAGGGGAGCGAGCTGCGGGGGCTGCGCCGAGCCCCGCGTGTGTGCGCCGGAGCCGCGGAGCGAGCCCGATAACGGGGCGCACTCCCCTACCCACCTCCCCCCCAGCGCTGCCTCCTCCCACCGCGCTCCCCGGCGTGTACGAAAGGAGCAAGCGAGCTCCTCGCTATTAATAATTATAAAACCTATCTCCACCTCCCTCCTCTCCCTGGGAAAACAATTAATAATGCATTAAAATAATGCACCTTTAAAGCCACCGGCTGGCAATAATAAAATAATAATATTACCACCACTTAAGAGAGCGCTGCTGTCGATGTGGTGGCGAGGCACATTTTCCTAACATTCACACCCCAAGTGTGAGCACAAATTATGCTTCTGCTATTCTTAAGTCTCCTTCCTCTATCAGAGCAACAATTATTATCACCATCAAATAGAACCGTCTCTCTCCAAAGACGAGCGGAGACATTGAGTCCCCGGGTGGCTGCTGTGGCTGGGCTGTAAGGAGGGCACCCCACCTTCCGTTCACGCCAAGCCAATCTCATTGCTTCTCATCTTTTGCTTATATCGGTAGGTTAAGCATTGCGTTTGGCCCTTTTACTGTTTTCCCTTCCGTTCCTCCCCTGACGATAGTTTGTGTCTTTTAAATAAAGATTTCATTCTGCCAACCCGCAGGAAGCTTTTAACAAGATGCAGCTGAGCGTGTCGATATCTTATATCTTTTTACTGCTGCTCCGGCGTGTACATCAACTCCAAACTCATTTCTTTTCTTCTCTGCCTGATACTGTAGCATCTCAGAGACGGCGGCGGTAGCCGCCGAGCGCTGCTCCCGAGGGGCACTTTTACTTTGCCCTCAAAGTATCTCCCAGCAATGAGAGCCGCTGGAGCGACCCCCCTCCTCTACAGCAAAATGCTGGGGTGATTGCTTTAAGATTTCCAGTTCCACTGATAACAATACACAGTTGGAGAGCAGATGTGGTGGTGGAGTGAGGATTTTCTTTTTGTTGAGAATACAGTTTTAAGATTTTTCTAGAAATAGACCCCATCGAGATTTAATTTACAAAGGTATTTCTAATGCTGGTCAATACTGTCTTCAAAGAAGAACATTTGCAATCATTTCCCTCCCCAAAACAATGTGCAAATGCTCTTCACAGACCTTAAACCGTTTATGAAAGACTAAAAAATGGTTTTTGTTGTTCTTTTGTGTGTGTGTTGTGGGGTTTGGGTTTTTGTTTGGTTGGTTTTTGTTTTAAATTTTCACTTTATCTGCATTAAAATAAAACTTTGTTCAGCATGCCAGCAACCTCCTATTGATTTCTGGGCTTTAAGAGGCGCTTTTTATGTTGTTGTGTTTTTTGGGGTTTTTTGTTTGGTTGGTTGGTTGGTTTGGTTTTGTTTTGTTTTGTTTTGTTTTTTTTACCAGAACGTTTTGAATCAAGGTGATTTCTTTCCATGATATGAGTTTCCAAGACCTAGCTGTGCAGTTCTAGCTTGCTGATCCCCTGCTACTCCACGACTGTTGGGTCGTAACCGCCCTCTTACGCTAAGGCTCAAGCACCAGGTTAAGGCAGAGGATGGGCGTCGCACGGACCTAAAGCTCTCAGAAGCTCCACGCAGCCAGAGGGGCCTCCGGCAAGGGCTGCGAGGTAAAACATCCCTACTGCGTTCCGGCAGGACGCGGCAGCGCGGGGGGGCGCCGCAGAGGAGCCGGGGAGGCCGTGGCTGGGCCGGTGGCGGGGACAGGAGCGGGGCTGGGGGGCCGCAGCGGCCCGGGCTCGCCCCGTGGTCACCATGCGGCAGCCGATCAGAGGGTGCTCGGAAAGCGCTGGGTAGGACCTTCCAACCCTGGAAGTGAGAGAGTCTTCTTACACTATTATTTCAGCTCCGAGGTTTACCCTGCACACGCCAAAGTGCCACACTTAAAAGAGTACTGGCGATCGAGAGCTCCTGATACACCTGGTACTGAGCATTACAGTTTTTTCTTCAAGGTTCAGTGCAACTCAATTTGACCTAGTTTGAAGCACAAAAATGCCGAGTTTGAGGGGAAAAAAAAAATATTTCCCCCCCCCCCCTTTTTTTTTTTTCCCGTAAAAGGAGGCTGAAAATGGTGCTGTTGTAGAGTGCACCTTTATTGAGATAGGTCAACAGAGAAATTCCTCTCAGTGATGTTTTCCCCTTCGGCAGGTCACTTGTGAGAATTGCTTTAATTTACAGCTAAATATGACAACACTAATGTTTGTAAAACTGATTTTATCTATACAGCGAAACACTGCTAAATGCGGTAGAAAATCAAGTATTCTAACATCTTAACACTCCTTATAAAATTGGAATTGTATATCTTTCATTCTTGTGTTCCTTTTGATCTTCTGACTTTCCCTTTATTTTTTTTCTTTGACTTAGATTTTTCCAGCTATGTCTTATTCCTACATTTTCCTGTAAATTTCTTCACAGGTGTAAATTCTACAATTTGTAATATATTGACATATATTACCTTTCATGAGTACCAAGATTTTGTGTACAGTATGTTAAGAGATCACTTTGCCACAACTTATGTAAGGCCTGAATGAAGCACTCATACTTCATCCCAAGCATTACACTGTGCTTTTTAAAGTTCGTGAGTTTGTGAACACTGGGGTGAATCCAACATTAGAAAGTGTTGCAATGTTGGTCATATGAGAGCAAGTGGGAGAAAATCCATGGGGATGCAAAAATCACATAGAATTAAACAAGAAATTAAAATGTTCCAAACATTAATTTAGAAATAAAAATATATCAGAACTAAGAAAGTCTCCAAGCTGCAGTATCTGCCAGATTTACGACACCTGTCAGCTGAAATAACTAAATTTAACATAGAGCCAGTATTGCACTTTTACCCAACTAAGATACAGTAGGAAAGGTGTTTTGCATATCTCCTTGTTTAGAAATCAGTTGTTAGTAGTAAATATGTTGTTTTATATGTCACCAGCATTTCTTTTAAGGCATAATCTATTCCTTTTTTGCAAGCCACATATGAAAAGTACGGATGAGGCTAGGCATTTTAAAAATAATGACAATGAAGCTTGTGGAAAGGAAAAGACAAGCCTAGGAAAACTGCAGAGCTGACAGTTTTAATATGCAAAATGCCATCTTATTTTCACCTTTAAGTCTCTGTGGGCACACATGCTTCTTTTTGTCAACCAACTAAAATCTTCAAACTTCTGCTTTTTGTGGAAAACATCCTCAAAGAAAAACAGTAGACATTTCGATATACAGTGTGTTTATAACCACAATGAACAAAAATATGTTGAATCATCCCATCCCAAACTAAAAGTTATAAGAGTAATAGAAAATACATGGTAAAGAACACAGCAAGGAATCCTTTATGAAACTCCTCTCAAGTATTTTTTCCTAGGACAGATTCTATCATCTCCTGCAACAAACTGAGGAGATGACTCAGCAATTCATAACCACCTGAAAGGCAAAAAAGACAATTCCTGCAAAGACCAAGCGCCTGCAAGCAGCTCTGAAGCCCTGATATTTTCACACCATTAATTTGTTTGACACAACTTCATCAACACAAGCTCCACATCGTTGTACCTTCCTTATTCACACCAGTCAGAGCTAAACACTTTATTCTAGGGGAAGAAGGAAAACATTCAAATGAAAAATTACACAGTACTAGTATTTATATAGTTTTCCCATAATCATATCTTAAAGCAGACAGATAGGTGACAGGGAAAAGACTGCATGTATTTTTCCTTTAACTGTGCATAAAATATAATTGTCCATTCTTCATAGTCTATGTCTGTTTGCAACACATACTCCAAATCTCCATATGATAAGAGAAATTAAGAAATAATTGCATGCCTAACGTCCTGGTTTCAACTGGGATAGTATTAATTTTCTTCCTAGTAGCTGGTATAGTATTGTGTTTTGGATTTACAATGAGAATGATGTTGATAACACACTGACATTTTAGTTGTTGCTAAGCAGTCAAGGGCTTTTCTGGTTTCTCAGGCCATGCTAGATGCACAAGGGTGCACAACCAGGACAGCTCACCCAAACTGACCAAAGGGATATTAATGGATTCATAGAATGTCCTGAGTTGTAAGGGACTCACAAGGATTGAGTCGAACTCCTGTCCCTGAGTATGACAACCCCACAGTTCACACTATGTGTCTGAGGGCGTTGTCCAGTCTCTTCTTGAACACTTGTCAGGCTTGGGGCCGTGACACCTCCCTGGGGAGCCTGTTCCAGTGCTCCATATGACATCATGCTCAGTATATATTTTGGTGGAAACTGGCAGTGGGAGCTGCTGCTCAGGGACATACTAAGCATCAATCACCAGGTGGTGAGCAATTGTATTGTGCGTCACTTCTTTTATAGATTCTATTATCATTATAATTATTATTATTTTTATTATTACCATCACCATTGTTATTATTATTATCTCACTTTCCATCCTATTAAACTGTCTTTATTTTAAACCACAAGGTTTACTTCTTTTTTTTTTTTTTTTTTCCCTAGTCTGTACCCCATCCCACTGCAAGAAAGCAGTTAGCAAACAGTTGCTTGTGGTGTTTGGTTGCTTGCTGGGTTAAACCACAACACATATACATGGATTAGTTTCCTTACAAAATGAGAGAAATTCGAGAAAGTGTTTCCTACTTTTGGATCACAAGGGGCCTAAAAAATCACTTGCTGCCATAATATTTAATTTTCAGGATGCTGAAATGGCATTCCTTTGCAAATAAAAGACTAGGTACATACCCAAGAGCCAAATGTCTCATGGGTCATAACAGGCATTTTTCCTGGGGAGGACTGTAGCTCAGAGAGTATGACAGGATGCATTAATGAGAAAAAAATATTTTATTATAGGACAGTCATATTTATTTATTGACTATGTTCATTTCTAGAACAACCACCACCATATCTCCAAGCATATGTACTTTAAAATATTTTGGTAATACTACTTGTACATGGCAGTATTTCTGCTAAAAAAGTTTAAACAGAAAAATAAGTAGATCAAACTAAGATGTTATACAACATGTTCTTCATTGTCTTTTTTCCCTTTGATCAAGAGACGAAATGGGTTTTTAGTCCCCATTACCAAGAAA
This sequence comes from Patagioenas fasciata, assembly GCF_037038585.1. Classification (NCBI taxonomy): domain Eukaryota; kingdom Metazoa; phylum Chordata; class Aves; order Columbiformes; family Columbidae; genus Patagioenas; species Patagioenas fasciata. Next base: position 22,209,342 of record NC_092560.1, on the reverse strand, counting down.
GTATTTTTTTCTATATGACCGAATGCCATAATTTTTCTTCATTATTGCTGACCTTTTATGTGTTAACAGTCTCACACTGTACAAAATAATTGTGTCTGCTTTTAATAACATGAGGTGGAAATCTTAAACATTTAAACTGTAGAACCTGGGTCAGAGTGTTTGTGTCTGACAGGCTAAAGATATTTTGCTTTGTTTCTCTCTCCCTAAACCTCTGTTTAGGCACCTATGTTTGAATTCATAGGACTGATGTCTGCTGTTATTTTACCAGAGCAATGTTCTTTATGTAAAGAACAAAACTCTTCAGTGTGGTTCTACTGAACATGCTCAGCTCTAGCTAGGCACCTGGTTAATTTTATCTGAGGAGACAAAGTAAGTCAAAACCAACTTCATGTCTTTGGTTAAAGTAGATTTCTAATTGTTAGAGAACAACATGAGAATAAATATGCAGGGCTGTGTATCCAACATCAGTATGTTTCCATTATTATTATTCCCTTCACTGAAACAGCTGGTATCACATTTGAAATCCTGTCTGACCAGACTGCATGTCTGGCCAGTATATCAGTATCTATGTTCACATGGGCCTTGAAAAATTCCAGGGATTTCATTGTGCATGAAAACATGCATTGAAGTTTTGTCACATTGTAGTCCATTATGGATTTAGATTCTGGTCTACAGTACTGAAGATAAAGATTTTGCCAGTTAATTTCGTGAGAACAGGACTGGTCTCCAAATGAGTAACCTCATGTTGGTTCTTAAACAGAGGAGCTGGTAAGAGCTTGACAAGTGTTTCATTAATCCACCCACTGATATTTTGGTTGAGTTTCTTGTACACTTGAAGTACGGATTGAACATAATTTAAGATTTCTGAAATTAATGCAAAAAGCAATGTTGTTCTCACCTTAAAGCCTCTTTTTTCACTAGTTCCTGAAAGATATGTCTTAAGCATATGTTTTATATCCTTCGCTTAAAAAGAAGTGAACTATTAAAAATAAAGTAAAACAATAAAGATGAGGAAATAAAGTGATACTTTCTGGAAAAAAAAAAAAATGACTGATGGGAGAACTCCTTAAGGCAGATAATGATGTGCCTTGTGATAAAAAACGTTGTAGTTCTCTTTGTGGTCTTTTAGTAAATGACCTTCATCTCTATTATACTAATGGTTTAAAGACGGAGAAGTCTTCGTTTATGTCCCTGGTGGAATGTGTGTCAGATAAGCATGTTATTTTTAATTCATGGACTAATGTAAAACATGCTGGTTTTTTTTAATACATCAAATCGTGTCGTCATGAACTATAAAATCTCTTCCTCATTCTTGGGTTACCCAACTGATTCCTTTTAACTTTTCATTTTAGTGTTTAATGGGTGTTGCTTTAATTTCTCCATGAATAAAAACCAGAAGTTTTTTACCAAGCCTATGCAACTTAAAATCTTCTGTATATAACTTTTAAAAATACTTTTTTAATACAAAGTAAGTGAAGAATAAAATCTTCGGAGAAAATAATTATTTTAGAGAATCAAAGGGATGTATGTCAGAAATGTTTCATACTGTCTGGAAAATAGGAATTATTCTGTATAATTACATTTTTGTTGAAAAGTTAGTTTATTCTCAGGTTTTTTTCCTAAGGTCCAATTAGGTTTCAATAGCCTATTTCAATTAAGATTTATCCTCATTTTGGTGTTTTCTATTCCCTTGCAACTTTAATTTGAGGCAGGACTGTTTATTATACTCCAGCTTCAGTTATACCTTTCTTTGCAGAAATACATGAATATATGTAAATTGGAAACTCTTCTTAAATTGTAACATACTTCAGGTACAAGCTATACATAGTGTTTATATTCAGAGTTCTCAGTTTCAACTGAAACTCCAGACTCATAACTCATAATATTCTTACCAACTTTCCAGTTACTTCTATGGAATATCAGTTAAACTGATAGAGAAGAGTATGTAACATGAAAGGGAATGCAAAAGTTATTATGTTCTTGGAGTCACCCTTCAGGTGTAGAGAAGTAAATGTGCTGAGGTGCTGAGCGGGGGCTGGTCAGCTACAATGCATATACTTCCTTAACATAACTTAAAGACCAAAAGAAACTTATGGCATTTCCATAAGCTTATGCATACATACTGCAGAAAATCCTCTGTGAATTAGTGCATGGATCTGTAGAAAATGTAACTCTGAGTAGGAATTATCTCACATTTCTTCTAATTCTAGATCATAAATAAAATGACTAGCAAAAAGTTGACATGTGTAATGCATATTTTTGAACATGACCAAGAACTGTGAAATACAAAAGACAGGATAAGATCAGAGGAAGAAAAAAAAGATGAAGAAAGAAAAGGAGTGGGAAGATAGTGGATGTATCCACAGATTAATGTAACAGCCATTTCTTGTTTATGGAGATCACCTTACTACAAACTTGTTTTCATGATTCAGCAGTCCAAAAGTCTATGATTTGTAATACTACATCTATAAGCAGTGAAGGGAAATTTGAGTCAAAGTGAAACTTTATTGTATAGAGGATACATGAGAGCAATTGCACAACCTGGGTCTGAATGATCAGTATTTTCTGCAATGTGCTATGACATTAGGTAAGTGATACACTTTTGCACAGCTATATAGTGCCAGTACTGGTGTTGGCAAGCGTAGTGATGGTGAAGCAACACTAAAGCCTATGGATGAACAAAATTAAATGTAAAGTGACACTACTGTGGGGAAAATACTGCCTGAGAAAGCAATATTTTAAGATGTGATGTAGACTTTGCATACTCAATAGAGTGGCTTCAAAGTTTTATAGGAAAAATACTATAATGATGTGCCAAAGAAAAAATATTTTTTAAACATTCTAAAGTTAAAATTCACTAAGTGTTACAGAAGTAAATGCCTGCTTTCCTGAACAAAGTTCCACACTGAAATTTCCTATCAACAATTCTTTCTGGAGGTATAATCTTAAACAAACACTGTTACTCTTCCAAAAGCTACAGCTAACAATCAGGAAATAACTCACCCACCCGTTCCAATATTCTATTCAGAGTGAAATGTTATGTATTTCAGAAACTATATATTCATAAATGCAAACCACAAAAATAGAAAAAGTTGGAATTTAAATTACTGTAAACAGAGAACTCATCCTGCTTTCTATGTGCAGCACTGGATACACCATGAGAAAGCTGGTGCATAGGCCATGGCAGTGTCTCACAGATTTTATTGCTTTTACATATTTTTGACAGGACACATTAGTTATTGTCCATATCATTCAAAACCACCCACAGAAGATCAGATAGAGTCTATTTTCTGTCTGATATGCTATAACATAATAAATAAATCTATTGTTATTATTACAAGATTGCTTACTCATTTCAAGTAACCCTGATAAATCAAGACAGAGTATTTTGGTTTTGTCTTCCCAGTGTTGAATTTAGAATAGAGCACTATCCAGAAATTCTAGCTTACTTTATCAGATTCCAAATGAGTCACAGATAAATTTCATTCCTCTGTGACAAAAATACTGAGTATAAAAAGCAAACTGAAGCTGAAAAGAGCAGGAGGGGCTTAATGGGAAAATTAAGTATTTCTGCTCTTTTTTTTCACTGAAGTTCTACTTGCATTTGACTCTAGAAAAATCCCTGTACACAATGCCTTGACTATTTAGAATGTCTCCTACGAATGTTTGTACAATGCCCAACAGAATGACTGTAAGGAGGCAGTGCAAAGCTACAAACAACCCTCAACCTAGTAGATGTGATTACAACCATTAATTGCAGAGACCTGCAATGCTTTCCATGTGCTTCCAGATTGCAGCACTTAAACATATCTTAATAAATTGCTTGAGAAAGAACCAATAAGTGTATGTTCCAATACTGCTCTACATACGATAGAAGGTAATAGGCTCCAGTGTGTTATATAGCAACATTCACACATGCAGTGAGATTACCAGACTGCAACTGAATCACCAGACTTTAAGCTATTTAAGTCTTAAACTTTAAGGTATCAAAGACAAAGGTTGGTTTTGTCTTTTAAGTCCCTAATTATGGTCTCCTCTCCACTAGTTTCATTAGTGCTAGACGAGATGCACAACAGTTTTATGAACACAGAATCAGGCCCATGAGTACATCCAGATAGAGCTCCCCCAAAATCATACCCTGATCTTCAGCAGCCCAAGTACAGAAGAAACATGTTCTTTAACTGCATCATGAGAGTGAAGTACAATAAGATGCTGCTTTAAAGAAACCAGAATCTCTTAATGACTGCTTGCTCAATTACAAAGAATCAATAGCAAATAAAACCCTTCCAATTCCAGCTAACTAAAGTTATTAAAATAAATTAAGTTTTGAAAAGCTCGCAGTGTGAAAGAAGTTTAATCTAGGATTGTAGAGTCCTGGGAGCTGAGTCTTAAATACTCCTAATACTATGCTAAAGATGTAATGACAAAGGAGCTGTTTCTTTTGGTAGCTTATGTAATAATTAATACCTTTTTCCATTATGATCCATTATTTAGATCACCATTGAATCCTTTAGCTCAGGCTCTCCTTACTACCTCAGGTAAGTAACATAACACTTGGCACAGCCCTGGATAAGTTATCCCCATCCAGAACACCCAGGATAAGACTCTTTGGCCATCTCAGTCTGGCACTGGGACTGCTAGGTCCGTGGCATCTGTGCATTCTAGCTCATCTAAAGTGAAAAGTAAAATATAACCTCTGATACTACCCACATGCAGTTGCAGAATATGTAAACATAACAATTTATCACACCAACTCAAAGAAATAATGATCATTACAGAACAGAAGTGCATTGCACTTCGAACAGTACATAGAAAATCAGTAGATTTACCTTTCAGAGGAGGTGAATTTTCAGCTAAAGTTCACAGGGAAGCTGTTAGTCCCCTAAGATAATGGTAAAGGGAAGCAAAATAATTAACCATGGCTATATCTTGTAAGTAGTTGTTTCGTAGATAATGCAAACCTTTTAAATCTGGGCTCTTCCTGCAGGTTTACAGAAATAAGACAGCAGGCATATATTTGGGATTTGTTTGTTCTGTGCTTTCAGGATGTCCCATATTTTGCTTCATGATATCTCTCAGTTGTCAATTAACTGGTTAATTAACTCCTGAATTCTTATAGAGAGAAGCAACGACAGTAAGTGTATTTTCCTACAGTGACTTCTCACTGCGGCTGTTAGGCAAGTCAGACACTGACTGAACAATATGTAACACACAATGCAAAACATTTGCCAGTAGTCATTTCTTTAGTCCTTTTGAGAAGTTCAATAGTATTGGATTCCAGACCTTCTGGAACGCCAGGAACTTCGTTAGCCTTCATCATATTCATCCTTCTGTTCATTTGGCATTGAAATTATTTGACTTCATATATCAATGTAATCCCCATGGCATCTTGGACTGATAACATTTCTTCCAACTTTTTTGGTCTCAAATTAATTTGGAAAATCCCAGTACATATTCCTTCAATCCTCGTATTTTTGCTTAAAACTGCTTCTTGAAAATGGTGTAACCTTTATTAAGAACATCTGTCTTTGCTGCTGACTTTCGTTTCAGTCCCATGATCTCTGTTCCCACAGTGGAGAACATACAGGTAGATACAAGAATGTCAGTATGGGAGCACTGACTAGCATTCAGTGACCTTAATTTCAAAATCAAGACTAAAGATGTAGCTTTGACTCTGTGAAGCACTTAAGTTCCAGAAACAATAGTATGGGGTTTAAAAGTGGTCCGGCTGGTCCTTAAAACACATTGTAATTAGCTGCTTGAAGCTTAGATGCATTAAATGACATTTACAAGCTAGATTAAACCACTATCCTTTTTATAGTAAGGGTTTGTTGGTGTCATTTCTTGTTTCGTTTTTGGTTGGTTGATTGGTTTCAGTATGTCTAAGAATCACAAATAACAGAAAGATCCAATGAGTGCTTAACTACATCTCATCATTTAGATGCCCATTGACCCAATCGTAAGTTTACTTGTAAGGAGAGTACAAGTGTAACCATCTACCAGAAACACAACCAACAAGATTTCTGGAGGGTGATAACAGATGGTCCAACCAAGGGTAGCACTCAGCTGGATCTGCTCACAGTTAGGTTTACTAATACAGAAGAACCTGATGGATATGTGACAATCAATTGTTGTCTTGGATGTAGCAGTGACGTTCAAGATACAGGAGGATACAGGAAGTGGCTCACTTTGGTCACTGGGATAATGATGGAGTGAGTTTGCTTGGCTCAAAGGATAGTGGATAATGGGTGATTCTGGAGGCTGGTAATAAGAGGTATATCCTGGAATCTGAAGTGTACATGATCTCTATAAGAATCCTGGAGGAGGTGACAGAGGGCATCTGCCTAGGAGCAGCCTGGTCTTATCCCATGACTGAGCCTGCTCTGCTCCCCATGTCCCTACCAGTCTGCGTTGTCCTGTGATCTGTATGAGCTTTACTTCAATCAAAAAAATTATGTCAAACAGAAGAAAAGGAAACCGGGAATTTGGGAACATGAAAATACACATATTTTTTGACTTAATCCTGATAATAATGTACTCTAGAAGCTAGAGGAATTACAAATTCAAACAGGCTTATAGAATTATACGCAACTATTTACTAGAAGCAAAAAGAAAACGTCTCCTCTCTACTAGATGATTTCTTAAGACACATAAACAAATAGAACAATAATACTTTTTCAAATATTAGGTAAATTAACTTTTGCATTAGAATCAATACTGTTATTGAAATATTTCAACCTTTAAAAAGATCTAGAGCTACCAAAACAATTTGATCACTAGGAATTCTGTCATTTAATAATTGTAAAGACACCCTTACAATTCAGAACTACAAAACTAATTTTGTTTTTATTTTACTAAAATCTGTTTTGATTAGCATGAAGTATCTGTTAAATGCAAAACAAAAAGTACATTTTTAAAAAATTTAGTTTTCAAACTTTTTGCGCATTTGATGAAGAAAAACAAAACAAAACAAATGAACAAAAATCAACCCTGCAGTGTTAGCATGAAAACTTCGATTTTTTTGTACACAAAAAACAAGTCATACTTTTTTTTAGTGTCTCTTCGAAATTCTAATGTTTCACTTTCAATACATCAGAGTACAGTTGTATTTGCACTTTCTAGGAGGAAAAACAACAACAGATGTGGATGCTACTTCTAGAAAACATTTACTATTTGGTCACATTTTCATCACAGCACTTGGATGTTTTCTAATATACTTATTGCTAACAGAAATCTTATCTCATGCACTGAGCCTTTACTCAGAAATAGCAGGTCTGTAAGACCACACTTTATGTCTTTTGCTTTCAACTTCCAAGGATGCTCTAACCTTAGTAGAATTTGAGAACTTTTGAGAATTTGCAGTTTAATTAGTGAGTTAGAAACTAAATCAAGGGCCTAATCTTCAAGGTGGAGTGTTTAATACCTCTACCAGATAAAAAACTTTCCTGCGATCTTTCAAAACAGAAATATCTAGTTGCTTTTGAAATTCCCTACAGGCAGGAATTTTCACTCAAACCACACACCAGAAGCGAATTCTTATTTGTCAGCACTCAGTTCTTCTGTGTAGAATGACTTTAAAATCTTGATCCCAAATTGGTTTGGGAGAGGGGGGAACTCTATTCCTATCTGTCAATTTACACTTAAAAGTAAGGATAAGCTCATTGCTTCCCAAACATCCCCTCTGGCAATGAAAGCTCAGCAGTCCAAATTGCAGTCTCACTAGAACATGACAATCTCCTTCAGTTTATGCTATCATGGCTACATTGAAACAGTTGACTAGGGCACTTTCTCAGTGTTGTTAAACATTTATTCATGGTGATTTATCCTACTGAAACTCAGCAGGAGTACATGTGTACATCATATCTAGCCTCTGACAAGATACTCTACTGGTGATGCACAAATACAATGCTATTCATACAATTTTCTCTCAGTTGTTGTTGCTCTGTAATACTGCTAGAAGTAAAAAGGGACATTTGTTTCTGTCATAAAACCATATACTTACAAGGCAATAACTTTCTGTTTATATGCTAACTTACCAGAGCAGCTGGAGTGTTGCTGTGCTGTGCAGAAGCTACCCCCATGTAGATAGAAAAGTCTCAGGGATATAAATAGAAAAGTCTCAGCTATGGTAAAGGAGTTAATTTGTATACACACTAGGAACACATATAATGAATAACATGTTGTGATATGCATAGTTTTTCTTAAAAGCATGGCCACACTTAAGGGTCTACAGACCTGTTGATGCCCATGGAATTTTCCATTTGCTTCAGAACTGGAGGATCAGTTTAATTGTGCTTATGATGTTGTCTGAAATCCTGGAATATATACAGGTCAGTTATTTTGAAATGCCTATATTCATCTGCTCCATATTTTTCAAACACAGTGTAACATCCTACAGGCCTGTAATGTTCCTGCCAGCCAAGATGAGTGCCACAGATGTGCTGACCCCAAACTTGCAACATATCCTTAAATTTTTGACCAAACAAAAAAAACAACAGTTCTGCTCAATTAATGACAAAAATGAAAACTCTTCTTTACAGCATAATTTTATGTCCTGTGTGATGATTTTTTCATGGTGGCCTGCCTGCCTCTCTGCCTGCTTCTGCTGAGATCTCCATAACTCAGCACCTCAGAAGCATTCACCACTCAAAACATTCTCCCTTCCTTTTTTGGCTGCAAGACTTTGCGAGTCTGTCCGCAGGATATTGGGACTTTAAGCTGATTCCTAACACTGTGCCTTGTGTTCTGGTTTTGTTTATTTGTTTGTTACCTTATGGAGTGTAGGTGGCCACCCTCCTGGGCCTTTAGAGGTCCTAAAAACTCAAAGGAGCAAGTCTTCTTTTGGTAGATGTGAGCAATGCAAACCTGATACTTCACTGCCTCTGCTGCTCCGCCTCTAGGTCACAGGAATGCTGTTGTTTGTGAAACATTCATGCCCTTTGTAAATATTTTTGGTTTTGTCTTCACTTGTCTAATTATAATGTCAGCTCCATGGATCCACCAGCAGAGAATTAGGTAGAGAGGCTAGTTGAACATTATAAATAAAATCAGTATTAACTACTACTCTGATCATTTTATCCTTTGTAGTGCGCATGTGCAGTACCCAAAGGTGAAAAGGACAGAAGCGATGAAGACTACTTACTTCATCCTGAAGACCCCCTGAAAGACCACCAGAGGACACTGCGCATGATCAAAGTAGTTCCAAGGTGTTGCAATCGATGTTGCAATAAATGTTGAGTAACTATTACATATCCTAATGATCCTAATGAATATATGAATATGTATGTGAATGGACTGTATAAATACTGTGCAACTTAAACTGACAGCTTTGGGTGCGAACCCCTGGTTTTCCAGCGCTGAAATAAAGCACCACATATAACTACGCCCGTGGTTATGTGTCCTGATTGCTAACAGGATGACTGATTGTTCTTTTGAATGTCTGAACGGGTGTTTCAAAATCTTTATCTTCTACTAAAAAAAAAAAATCTAAATATACCTTGTCCTTCTTTAATTGTGAAAAAGAAAGGTAAAAGCAAAACAAACAAAAAAATCAAGAGAAATTTTAATCTTATCTATTAATTTTCATTATTATGTATATTGAAGTAAGAAAATTTCAATATTGATATAACTAGCCTTATGTACTATTAATCCATATAAATTGCTCTTGCACTATTAGTTTATATCAAACATGCTTTTGATTTTTTCCTACACTTAGGATGGACTTTAAGTTTACTGTGTTATTTATGTTATTGATGTTACAATATTATTTCCATATAACCTAACATATATAATAATTTATACACCTATGTTTTAATTGCTTATGTAATTTAATTAAAGTTTGAAGTAATGAAGGAAATTCTGAGAAACTTTTTGCATTTTGTCGATACACAAGGTATCCGAATGTCAACAGAGATCATAAAACCTGCTCAGGGAATTTTTTTTTTTTTTTTTACTTGTAATTTTGTATGTGATTTGTAATTTGTAATTTGTATGTGATGCTATTTTGCACTTACAAAGCCTGTTGGGAACCATTAAGTTTAGGCACTCCTCCATGATCCTGCTGTATACCAAAGATCATGTGCCTTTTTGATACAGATTATGACAATAACAGTTGTTGAACTGACCCATTCTAAAAATTGAGGGTCCATTATGGGTGCAGGATTTATGTTTTCTGGATTAGTGATTCTTTCTGAATGTCCTTAAACCAATATCTTGGGATGATGATCTCCACAAGAATAATTCACTACTCCTGCTTTAAAAATTGTGAAAGAAATTAAGTAGCTTTGTGTTTGTCAGTTTAGTGCAAATTACCTTGAGGTAAAACCAAATAAAACTTTTTACAGAATTTAAACTCCTCAATGCAATTGCTGAGACTTTTAAGAAGTTTTCAGATTATGCCAGTTGGTGATTAAGCTTTGTGAGTAAAAAGTGACTAAGTATGTAATACTCTCCAGATGTGTCATATGCACCAAGGTTTTTATAAATATAGGTACCCAGTTTGGGGCATCAGAGGACCTTCTTGACTAAAGAGAGGATGCTATTATAGTTAACAGTGCTTTTTTGTGGTTTTGTTTGAGTACTTGTGGCAGTTGCACATCCCCTGATGAGATTCAGAGCCTTCAATAGGGACAACGATGGCTCTTTAGCACCTTTTGTGCCCCACTGTGCCTGTCACCACTTATACATCGAGGGTGGTGCCAACAATCATGTCCTTCCCCACCCAAGGGGCAGGGTGACTTCTCCTCCACCCAGCTGGGGGAGGGTAGGAGGGGTGGGACCCTCAGTCATTTCACAGGGTCCTCAACAACGGAGATGCCCAGAGGAGCTGAGAAACGTCTGGACCACATGGTAATGACCACAGCTAGATCTAACCAGGCTATAAAATGGGGTCCACGATGAAGATCCCCTTTGAGTAGTCTTCTCAGAGCAGCAGGACTGTCAACTGGAACCCTTCTGTTAGATTGGGATGGCTGCAAAATTCTTGAGTACAAACTTGATACAGTGGTAATGGATCCTTCATCATACGATGTTGAGATCACCCAAATAAATACAGTTTCAATGAGTCATTCAAGGTCAAACCTACATGCATGACAGAGACAGCTCTGATCTCCTTATTTCTGTTTTTTTTGTGACTTCACTGCAAAATCTTCCTTGTCCTCTTTTCAACACTGTCTTATTCTTGAAATTTTAAAATTATTAGGTAGTTTAGAGGAACACATTGTTGCTGACTTCCCACAACTTCCATGGACTAAAACAAAATACATTTTAATTAGAACACTTTATTTAATTGGTGCTATGAATCTCTACTTGCATTTGGCAATGAATCACAAATTAACATAATTTTTTTAGAACTTCACCACAGGTTTTCTGTTGTTATTTTTTAAACCCACAAATTTTGCATTCCTCCCACTGCCTGCCCCCACATATGGTCTCTTAAGGTTCTAAAATTGTACAAGTCTCCCTGACATGTATTACAACCCAGCTGTATTTAAATAATTATGCCTTCTACTGACTGTTGCTTTATATTATTATGTGATTCTTCTTCCCCCACCTTTTTTTTTCTTTTTCTTTTCTTTTTTTTTTTTTTAAATCTCTTATAATGGATTATCTATTCATATCTGAGGAGAATGCTGTCTTGTCAGAAAGATGGCTTGATAGATACCATGCCCCTGAAGGAGTCAAACTTAAAAATGTTAACTATCTAGACATTGTCACCAAATCAGTCCTCTGAATTTATCCCAAATCTGTGCCTTCAAATTACAGTATTTCGCATTTTATTTCTGTGCTATACATGCAACAATAAGCACACCAACCAATTTCTTTCCCCTTAATTTCAGAATACTACTTGTTATTGGTTAGACCAATAAAATATCCTCAGAAAAATAATATTAACAAAAGAGATGGAAAACATACCCTACAGTTAGACAGAAAACCCTGACAGGAGGTAGCAATTTTTTTCCAATTATATATGCAGCGTCAAAAAAAGCACTGCTAGCACTTTACCACCACAGTGTTCCTGCAGTCACATGTCAGAGCAAGTGTCGGTTTTAATGAATTTACAATTAACATGCAATTTTACTATTCCAGCTCATGCTGATATTAGCAATTTTAATTGTGTAAGTTTAAAATACAATACTAGGTTGCTGTCAAGGAGATGAAGCCCAGCGTCACCCAAATGTAGAAAGATTTATAATCCCAATTAACATTTGAAATATATAGGGAAAAACTTACAAAATGTGAAGTGTCAGTTACTAAAATCTGTGATCTGTTTCCCTAGATCTCATGATGCCATTTCTATAGCATATTGCCAGAGGCAATATGTCTATGAGTCAATTATATATCAACATTTATTTTTCAGGGACTCCCTTAGAGAACTAAGGAATTAACTATCTAGCTACATATATAGCCTCATCACCATAGAATCAAAATGCCTCTAGAGTATTTAAAAATAGAAGAAACAGCAGTTATCCTTGTTCTTCTCCTCTCCCATCCTTACCCTGTAACAGACATAGCTTAATTATTTGAGGTGGGAATTTTGGAGGATTGTTTGTTTGTTTGTTTGTTTTTTTGGGGGGTGGGGCTGGGGGAAGAAGAAAGGGGGTGCTGATGTACAAATGTCTATGGTAGAGAGAAAGGCTCTATGCACATATTCTAGTGAAAATACCTTATCAGGGGAAAGCTAAATAAAAACATATTTTATATTTAGTTCTGAAAAATGCCAAGCCTGTGGGAATTCTCAGTATCTGTAGGACTGAGTGCTACAGGGTAGGTCCTGATCCTGTGAAATTTCTGTCTTCTTCCCTCACGAGTCTCCCTAAATTGATCAATGATGGCATGATTCTGTTGGAAGACACCTGTATCAAAGATCAAAGTGGGAGTAAAGTACATGATTACTCCAGGACCTAACAACTAAAGTCATGATGCAGTCTGAATTTCGGGGTAGAAAGTTCAAGTATTCAGTAGGGAAAAAAATATTGAGAAACAAGAAGATTACATAGTCATAATGATACTTGCTGCTAGAAGGTGTCTGGCTTTCTCTTTGCGAATCAGGTGGTTTTGGATTTTTTTTTTTTTTTAATTTTTGGTTGGTTGGTTTTTTTGTTTATTTTTACCTGATGATTTTGAAATAATGGAGAATAAACATTGGAAACGTAGAGCTTATATTGGTGAAAACTGTGAGAAATGTATTAATACACAAGCTATTGACTAGCCATGGATAAAGGAGTAGTTTGTCTCTCTAAAATTATGCAAATTTACAATACCATTGAGAGGTCTCCAACAGGCTATCCGAGACACACATTACTAACAGAGAAAGATGTTAAAAAGAAGTAAGTTCTTCCAAGGTGGTCATTCTCTCAGGAATATCATGCTCTTTTTTATTTGTTGTCAGCTTTGTTTAACCATTTTTCTTTGATGCAGCAGGAATACACACTAGTGATACACACTAGGAAAGGAAGAGGTGGATACAAAGGAGATCCAAATACAGGAACTCATTTGTTTGCTGCTGCCATTTAGCTGGTAGGCAATAAGCACCTGACTATCCCTTCCAAATGAATTGCCGTACAAAAAACGTGAATTAATATTAGGAATTATGTTGTGCCAGAACTACAGAAAACATTTAACCATATATTCATACTCATAATAAACTAGAATAATGAGATGCCATAGCATTCTAAATGAGATACTGTCTGATATGGTATGAAACAAACACTAATTCCTATATAGCACCATGCATTAAATTATGAGTCAAAACATAATTCCAGTAGGTTAGATACTTGAACTATTACCATGTTCATCAATTTATTTATAAAAAATGTGATTCCAGTTCTCTGAGTAGCACAGAACTTGTATATGACATGCACTTATTTGGAAATGCAACTTTTTGTTATGATATTATAAGAGACATATTGCTCGCCTTAACGGCAGCTATAATTTTCAAACCTCATTTATTACAGAGTCTCTGCCTTCATAATATGGTATGATAATAATGAACAGTGGGCATGGTTAGGAAAAAAAACCAGCTTGATAAAACTTGCAAATAATGCATCAGGGAATAAAACAAAGTCTGTTTATCATAGTCACCTTACATATTCAAGGTCTTCTCCTTGGTCTGCTGATAAACCAGCTTAAAGCCTGAAAACTGTCCCACAATTTATTACTAAGTAGCTACAAGCTTCCTAAAAAAACCCTGTTTGTCCTAGAGATAAATGTGAAGGCAGAGTCAAAACCAAAGCATTATATATCAGCATTGCATTTCCACATAAGCTGGAAACTTCCAGCAGTTGCTGCTGAGAACTATTGTAAGTTTTCATATGAAAATAAGTTTGTTGCCATAAATGCTTTATGCATGTTGAAAGGCTCATTCATGTTTGGTGCAATTAGGATATTGAAAAAAAGCATAATAATAAATGGTAATCTCTCTACCCATGCCTTTCAAGCCCCGCAGCCTTAGGACAGGGAGCTGGGGAATGAAGTCCCCTTCAAAATTAAAAATCAGGTTTGAGACTATTTGAGGAACTTGAACGTATGCAAGTCCACAGGACTCGACAAAATGCATCTCAGAGTTTTGAGAGAACTGGCAAATGTAGTTGCCAAGCCACTCTCCATAATATTTGGAAAGTCATGGCTGTCTGTCAAAGTCCTCAATGACTGGAAAAAGGAAAACATCACTCCCATTTTTAAAAGGGGTATAGGGAAGGAGGACCCTGGGAACTACTAACTGGTCAACTTTTCCTCTGTGCCTGGTGAGATCTCGGGAAAGATCTTCCTGGAAGACAAGTCAAGGCATATGGATGACACCAAGCTAAGTGATGTAGTTAATATGTTTGAGAGATAGGACAGCATCCAGATGAACCTTGACAGGCTTGAGGCGTGCACCCATGAGAATCTCATTACATTTAATAAGGCTGAGGGCTGGAACACCTCTCCTATGAAGAAAGTCAGAAAGTACTGAGGTTGTTCAGCTTGAAGAACTGAAGGCTTTAGTGAGACCTTATTGCAGCCTTTCAGTATAATAAAAGTGGCATATAAGAAACACAGAGAAAGACTTTTTACTGGGGCCCGTAGCAATATGACAAGGGTCAATGATGTTAAGTGAGAGTAGATTTATATAGGATATAAGGAAGAATTGTTTTACAATAGGGGTGGTTAGACACTGGAATAGATTGCCCAGAGAAACTGTGGATATCTCATCCCTGGAAGTGCTCAAGATTAAGTTGGATGGGACTTTGGGCAACCTGTCTAGTGAAAGATGACTCTGCCCACGGCAGGATGGTTGAAGGTCCCTTCCAACACAAACAATTCTGTGATTCCATTAATAACACCCAGGTGCTGAGTGGTTTAGTAATTTCAACTAATCTTCTTTTTCACTGTATGTAATGAGGTATGGAAGTGGCTCTGAAATGTGAGAAGAAACAGTTTACTGCTGATGGGATCTTGTAGCAGCTGATGTATGCATGGTGGTAGTAACCCGTTCTAGGAGCTAAAGGTTAATTTGTGACAGTAGTAACAATCCCTGATGATAGTAGTAACAACATTGCATGTGCATGCAGTCACATCCTGAATGTATCTGTGAAGATGAAGGGGAAATATTATAATACCATGTTATTTGAGAGACTGCTCTAAATGTGTATGTTGGTCAGAGTTGTCCTAGACTGTTGAACAGTGCTGTAAAACCTTCAAACTCCTCCCTGATTCCACAACATATATGGCAGCATACTTGGCAACACTGCAGCAAAATATACCTTCTTCTATGACTAGTTATGTATTTTTATGCATTTATGTGTAAAGAAAAGCATGATTAATTTATACAATGAATCCCTGTTCTCCACTTTGGGAAATTTTATTTGCCTCAGTTTTGCTTTTCTACACAATTTAATGTCAACCAATATTTTCACATAAAATTGTATAAAATCCACATTTTAGTTTTTTATGCTTGATACAATTATATTTTCACTTTAGCAAAATTTCAAGGACAAGTAGTTATATACTAGTGGCAGTTTTTTATTTTATTATTTTTTTTACTTGTTTTGGCCAAGATGTTCTGTCCTCACCCTCTTTAGCACATGACATGAGCACAGACAACAAAGCATCCTGCAGGAAAACTATATAACTTCTACCTTAGTAAGCTAAAAATAAAACATTCACCACCAAAAGCTGTATTGGAATTTTGACTGAAATCCAGGAAAAAGAAATCTTCACCACTAGTGCATGAAGTTTTCTATGATACATTGCCATTTCTGAAGAAGTTGAAAAAGTTCGAAGAGACACTAATCTAATAGTGTTTTAAGTTTTTTAACTAATACTTCATATGCTTCTGATGTAAATCTGTGCCACTCCATTATAGCTGCATGCATTTGTGCATAACTGCAGACCACTTGTCTCACACAGTTTATAAAATAAACAGCATCCCATCTTGTTTTCTATATTCACTAGGTCTCCAAAGGACATGTTGTCTAATGCAAATCATGTTTCAATGAAGATGATCTTGATAAATCTTATTTAATAGGAAATAAAATGTGTCCATACTTTCCTGATTCCACAGCATGCTTTCCCCTTTGTACTTATGGCTATATATTGTTGGAACAGAGTATGGCCATTTATTAAGGAGCGTTAGTATTGGCTGATTTGACTCTCTGTGTCTGTTGCCTAGCCAGTACAATATAGCATTTACAGTACAAGCACCTAACTTCCAGCTGTTGTTCACGGACAGTATCTTTTTTGGGCACGTTAAAGATAAATTATCTAATCAACGGACAGCTTGCCAAATAGACACCCTAATCAGCCAGATTTATCTCTGTAGGGTGATTTAAAGGGAATATAAAGAACAAGAGAGACAACACCAGGACAATTTTGCATTCAAAATGAGCATCCCTACTTCTGTCACTAGACAGCTTCAGCATGACTGAGTTAACACATAGAAATTAATAAAGTCATAGTTTTTGCATATATTTCTACTAGATTTGTTTTTTGTTAATGTAAAGATATAGTTTATCTTGATAACATCAGTTTTAAGAGTAACACAGGTGACCTCATGGTCCTATAGTATGGGATGTCCTCAGTCATCATCTTTTTATTATCTTTTTAAAGCAGATAGGAGTATTTTGTTTTGTGCTTTGTTCTGCTGTAGTAAATAACTGATGACTGATTGGAGGAAGCAGACAGGGAAAACCCAAGCCAATAAAGCTACTGACTGACAAAGAACAGATCCTCCTTGATCATTGTTTTCACATCACCACTGTACCTTTTCAATAGCTGTATATTTGAATATTAACTTCATCAATCAAATGTCATCTTACTTGAAAAAGGATACCTTGCTACATACAGTAATTGTGATTTTGGAAGTTCTTAAATATTTTACTAACTGCTGACGTTGCATTTTCAGATAATATTCTGTATTATTACAAGTTCAGAATTCCTCTTCATACACTGTTGAAAAAGAATAAAAAACAATAGCCTTAGTACTTAGATTTTGGAGAGACACCTTGTGTATGTAAATATATTGGTTTTAATTTGATTTTGATCAAACATATGCTGTATGAAAGGACATTATAAATGACTCATTGTTGCCTTAAAACAAACAACTACCTAAAATTTTCATATGAACCTGGGCCTGTTATCATCAATACAAACTTACAAGATGTATGCATTGTTTTTTCTGGAACAGACCCAATTTCAGTTTAGTTTAGTATCTTGTTTCCAAGAATAGATAGTGCCATCTGCCACAGAAGATATTAGATATCTAACAACAGGACAACTTGGTCACCTACCCTTTTTGTCCCAAAATAACTCACCTGATGACCAGCAGTATTAAGGATTGAACCTATATGTATCACACTGCTCTGTTCTTGGTGTCTCAAATCCTAAAAAAACTGAACAGAAGTGATGAGATTTTGATATGTAGCACAGAACCTACTTGGTTTATTGTTCTCTCTGTCTAAAGAGAAAAAAAAAAAGGCAAATGATTGTTTCAGGGTTAAAAGATACTGCACATGTGATGTGAATGACATATCATAATTCAGAAAACTCTGCATTTTTCCACTCAGAATCCTTTCCTTAGTCTTCTCCCGAAGTCTTTTTCAGCTGCTACGTCAATCTTCTACTCTGATTAAATAAAAAACAAAGACTTTTCTTCCAAGGAAGAAACTGTAGAAAAACAACTCCAAAGTTTTCTGAATATGTATATGATATGAAGATCAGTAGTTATTTTGTTGGCCATGCCTTACTTAAAACAGTACTGCTCCTAAAGAACTGGAGTTGTGGAGAACATTGAAGAAGAATGCTGGCAATCCAATGAGCTCTGTCAATGTCCTGTACGATCAAGCTTCTAGACAGTTTCAGTGTTTCGCTAAATTAAAAATGTTTATCTGAGAAATACATAACAAACATTTTTACATATTACACAGTATAGCTTTGTATCTTTATTGGTCCAAATGCTTTTTTCTATAATTTGCTTCTGGGTACTGCCTTTTTGTTGTTTACCTTACTATTTTAAATCTGAAAATTTCATTTTATTTTCATTATTTCATTTGTTTACCTGGGAAAATAAAGAAATGCATTTTTTGCATGAAATTGTTATTGATTGTGGAGATACTGCAGTCCCAACCAAATGAGAAACAGAGATAATGCCACTGTGAAACAAATAGGTAGCACTCTTGCCTATGTCACCTGTCATATGAGAAAATCTGAAGAACTTGATTATATACAAGTCACAGAATCACAGAATCATAGAATCATTTTGTCCAACCATTAACCTAACTCTGGCACTAAACCATGTCCCTAAGAACCTTGTCTATACACGTCCAGGTGTGGTGACATAGTCACTTTACTGGGCAGCCTGTTCCAGTGTCTCATAACCCTTTCCATGAAGAATTTTTTCCTAATATCCAATCTGAACCTCCCATGGCACAACTTGAGCCCATTTCCTCTTGTGCTGTCACTTGCTACTAGGGAGAAGAGACCAACGTCCTCCATGCTACAACCTCCTTTCAGATAGTTTTAGACAGTGGTAAAGTCTCCCCTCAGCCTCCTTTTCTCCAGGCTAAACAGCACCAGTTCCCTCAGCTGCTCCTCACAGGACTTATTCTCTAGACCATTCACCAGCTTTGTTGACCTTCTCTGTTGTTGTGACCCAAGTGTAGGACCCAGCACCTGACCCTGTTGAACCTTATGCAAGTGGCCACAGCCCAATGATCCAGCTCTTCCAGATCCCTCTGTACAGCCTTCCTACCCTCAAGCAGATCAACACTCTCACCCATGTTGATGTCATCTGCAAACTTAGTAAGGGTGCATACAATCCCCTTGTCCAAATCATTGATAAAGAGAACTGGCCTCAATACAGGTCCCTGGGGAACACCATTCATTACCAGATGCCAACTGGATTTGACTCCATTCATGACAACCCTTTGGGCCTAGCCATCCAGCCAGTTATTTACCCAGTGAAGAGCATACCCATTCAAACCATGACCTGCCATTTTTTCCAGGAGAATGTTGTGGGAAACAGTGTCAAAGGCTTTACTAATGTCCAGGTAGACAACATCCACAGCCTTTTCCTCATCCATAGTGGACATCACTGTGTCACAGAAGGAGATCAGATTAGTCAAACATGAACTACCTTTCATAAACCCATGCTGACTGCACCTGATTGCTTGGTTTTCTTGCATGCACTGTGTGATGGCACTCAGGATGATCTGTTCCATGACCTTCTCGGCACTGAAGTCACACCGATAGGCCAGTAATTCCCCAGATCCTCCTTCCAGCCATTCTTGTAGATGGGCAACACATTTGCCAACTTCCAGTCAACTGGGACCTCCCCAGTTAGCCAGGACTGCTGATAAATTTTGGAAAGTGTCTTGGTGAGCACCTCCACCAGCTCCTACAGTACCCTTGAGTGGATCCCATCTGGCCCTATAGACTTGTGTGTGTGTAAGTGGTGTAGCAGGTCACTAACCATTTGCCCTTGGATTATTTGGGCTTCATTCTACTTCTCATTCCTGTCTTCTAGCTCAGGGGCCTGGGTACCTAGAACACGACTGGCCTTACTATTAAAGACAGAGGCAAAGAAGGCATTTAGTACCTCAGCCTCTTCTTCTGTCACTGTGTTTCCCTCTGCATCCACCAGAGGGTGAAGATTCTTCTTATCCCTCCTTTTGTTGTTGATATGTTTATAGAATCATTTTGTGTTCCCTTTTATGGTAGTAGTTAGGCTCAGCTCTAGTCGGGCTTTGGCCCTTCTCATTTTCTCCCTGCATAACTTCATGGCATTTTTGTGGTCTTCCTGAGTTGCCTCCCCCTTCTTCCACTGGTTATAAATTCTCTTTATATTCCTGAGCTCCAGCTTAAGCTCTCTATTCAGTCTGGCTGGTTTTCTTCCCCACTGGCTTGTCTTCTAGAACACGCAGAGAGCCTGCTCCCGTGCCTTTAAGATTTCCTTCTTGAAGAGAGACCAGCCTTCCTGGACTCCATTACCTTTCAGAGTGGCCTCCCAAAGGACTCTGTCAACCAGCCTCCTAAACAGTTCAAAGTCTGTCCTTTGGAAGTTCAAGGTAGCAGTTCTGCTGACTTCCCTCTTTACTTCTTCAACAATAGAAAACTCAATCATTTCATGATCGCTATGCCCAAGGTGACCTCTGACTGTCACATTACCCACAAGTCCTTCTCTGTTCACAAACAACAAGTCCAGTGGAGCACCTTCCCTAACTGACTCACTGACCAGCTATGTCAAGAAGTTGTCTTCCATAGTCTCCAGGAGCCTCCTAAACTGTTTCCTCTTTGCTGTTTTATATTTCCAGCATACACCTGGTAAGTTTGTGGGACTTGACAAGATGCATCCTACAGTTCCAAGAGAACTGGCTAATGTAGTTGCCAAGCCACTCTCCATAATTTTTGAAAAGTCATAGTCTGTCAAAGCCCCCAGTGACTGGAAAAAGGGAAACATCACCCCCATTTTTAAAAAGGGTAAAGATGAGGACCCTGGGAACTACTGGCCAGCCAACTTTTCCTCTGTGCCTGGTGAGATCGCAGAAAAGATCTTCCTGGAAGACATATGTGAAGGCATATGGATGACACGGAGTTGATTAGAGACAGCCAGCATGGCTTCACCTAGGGTAAATTGTGACTGACTGATCTGGTGGCCTTCTGTGGTGGAGCGACTGCACTGGTAGATAAGGAAAGAGCAACTGATGTCCTCTATATTGAATTCTGCAAGGCCTTTGCCATGGTCCCACACAACATCCTTATCTCTAAATCGGTGTGTTATGCATTTGATGGATGAACTATTTGATGAATAAGGAATTGTCTTGATGGCCACATCCAAAGTATTGCACTCAATGGCTCAATGTCCAAATGAAGAACAGTAATTAGTGGTGTCCCTCAGGGTTCCATACTGGGCCAAGTATTGCTCAATATCTTCATTAATGACATAGACAGTGGGATTGAATGCACCCCCAGCAACTTTGCAGGTGACACCAAGCTGAGTGGTGTAGTTGATATGTTTAAGAGATGGGATGCCTTCTGGATGGACCTTGATAGGCTGGAGGAGTGGGCTCATTTGAACCTCATGAAGTTCAGCAAGCCCAAGTGTAAGGTCCTGCACTTGGGTCAGGGCAATCTCCAGTATCAATAAAGACTAACGGATTAATGGAATGATAATAGCCCTGTGGAGAAGGACTTGAGGGCACTGGTGGATGAAAGATGGATGTGAGCTGGCAATGTGTGTTTGCATCTCAGAAACACAATTTTATCCTGGGCTGCATCATGGCCAGAAAGTCCAAGGAGGTGATTCTTCCCATCTGCCTCGCCCTTGTGAGACACCTCCTGGACTGCTGCACCCAGCTCTGGGGGTCTCAGCTCAAGAAGTCATGGATGTGTTAGAGCAGGTCAAGAGGAGGGCCACAAAAATGATCGGAGGGATGGAACACCTCTCCTATGATGAAAGGCTGAGAGAGTTGGGCTTGTTCAGTCTCAAGAAGAGCAGGTTCCAGGGACATATCATTGTGGCCTTTCAGCTCTTAAAGGGGCCTCTGAAGTTAGACAGACAGTTTTTACAAAGTGCCAGAACAAAGAATAACAGATAGGGAAGACTTTTTTTTTTTTTTTTTTTTTCCTCTGTGTGTACTGAGGGTGATGAAACAGGTCGCCCAGAGAAGTTGTGGATGCCTAGTCACTGGAAGTATTCAAAGGTGGGCTGGATGGGGTTTTGAGCAAGTTAAAGATGTCCCTGTCCATGAAAGGAGAATGATGACTAGCTGATCTTCAAAGGTCTCTTGCAACCCCAACCATTCTATGATTCCATGATTCTATGATTCTATCTACAGCTACACATGAAGATTTGTATAGCTGTATATTTTCTTTTAAATACCCTCAAGTTATGAAGAAAATAGAATTATTTTATCCTTATTAGAGGACCACAGGGTAAGTAGCAACCTATCATTTGACAAGAAATGGGGAAAAAATATAAGTCTCCCAATTTTCTGAAACAACTCTAGTTTTTGTAAGGGTTCCCAAGAGAGTTTTGAAACATCCAAAGAGCTGTAGTCTTCCTTAGCAGTATAAGAGGTAGGTAAAGCCACATTAGATTTCAAAGTTCCTTTTGTCCTCTGATCCAAATATTTCCATAATGATGGGACAGAAGATACTAAAACCAGTACCAATCATCTGTGCTGTCTCTTTAGGAAAAAAATTCTGAGTTTAAACAAAATAATCATATAGTTACTGTGCTAGAAGCCCTGATGGTAAAAAAATCTGCATGGAATCATAAAAAAAATATATTACTGACATACAAAAATTATGTTCTTCTAAAATTACCAAAGTATTTAATCCAGTATAAGCTTCTGCATGCTTTCTGGTAACTTTGGGCACATCTTTGCAAAAAGATCAGAAAAATTGCTGCTGAAAATGCAAAACAAGCAAAAGAAATGCCACCAACCAACTAAAAAAAACCCCTGTTGCAATACTGTTTATCATGCTTTAGTACTATCTTTTCCTATGTACTTGAGCAGCACTGTTTTGTAAGTATGAGAGTATTCTGGCGAAACAACCCCTTGTAGTAGGTTTGTCAGTATACATAGATGCTTTCATTTTGCGGACTTTAAGACTTCATGAACAACAGTCAAAAATTATGAAGTGGCAGGGAAAGGTGAAGGCATGTATTACAGTATCATTTATTTAGAGATAATAGCAAATGAAATACTTTCTTCAATAGTCACTGTGGACTTCAAGGTTAGGGAAATAGTCATTCAAGAAAGCTTTAAGTGTCACAGCTTGCAAAATGGGAGAATAAATGAAGTAGTGTTCATTAAGAGATTTTGCACAGAAAACTAAACACTTCATGTTCTTTCTTTGAAAACTGAGAAATTCAACAGTATGGTATAATGCAACACATTTAAGCATCTTTTTTTTGTTCATAACGATTTTTAAATTAGCCATTCTAATGTAAGATTATCTTTTATCAATACAGCCACATTAGGGATTCCATAGATTGAAGGATGCAATTACTGAATTTACTACACATGGCAGATTTACAGGACGTTTATGCAAAGATCTGCCAGAGGTTACCAGAGAGCATCTAGAAACTGCATACAGTTTATAAACTGAAACAAACATGAAATTAAAACCAAATGAATAAAGAAACCTCGAATCCCCAAACCAGGTACACCAGATACACCATATTTAACAAACATCTACTGTAATAAACAATTTCATTCAGTAAAGGAATGGAAAAGAAATAAAAAGGAGAAAATATTTTTGATGTAACTCTTTATCTAAGATAAGCAGCTGCATATCTGAAAGAGCAACTTAGGGAAACTGAAGAGTTTCCATTTTTTTGTTTTAAACAGACTTTCACATTTTTATTTCTGCACCTGGGCATTCTTAACAAGATGTGGGACATTAGCCCAGCAGAATATATTTAAACTTCTGTAGCCTGATAAACATTAAAACTTGATTGCTATCATGTGTCACATGCTGTTATTTTTTTTCTTATTGTCTTGAAATGCGCTTCTTTGGCATTATATATCTTATTAGTACGCAGATCAGTTTATGAGTGTTCACTTTATATTAATTAATACATATTAATATGTACATAAAAGAATAAAAAAAAAAAGTAAGTTAATGAACTGTGCAGTGATTTTAGTCTCACAGATGTTAACACATTTCTTTATAGATCCTTGCTTTCTTCTAGTCCAGAGTAGTTAAAGTTTCTGGAGATATTTTCCAGTTTAATTTAGAAAATGTCCTGAAGTCCTCAGGTACAATTTGTACTGATCAAAATATCGCAGAAACTAGGGAAATCAGTGTTTCCAGAAAAAGCTGAGAAGTCCCAGTCAGTGTTTTGCAGCAGTTTGTGTTTATCTTCACTGCACACAAAATTACTTTAGCCAGACCATAGTTGTTCTTATTCCTTTACCCTCCATCTGTATTTTATGCTTCCATATGTGAAGATGAATGGATGCAGAAATACCAAACCAACTCTTTTTTTTTTTTTTTCCTGTGGATTCATAAAATGCAGCATTAGCAGATAAAATGATATATTATAATATTCTTTATCTTGAGAGGGGGTGAAGAAAACCTCTTATTTGTGCTTTTATCATTTTCCTGTCTTCTTCCATCACAGCCAAAGATAATTTAAAATGTCTGTTCAACTATGCTTCTGAGGGCAGTCCAAGCATCATATAGCATTCCTGCTAAGATTAAAAAAAGAAAATAAAAAACCAAACAAACGTCACACTCACAACCAGACAGATAATTCATTTTCCAGTTAAAGGGGTGTAATGTTCTAGAAGTTTTTACCACCAAAATTATAAAAATCAAGAAGGAGAAAAGAACATACCTCAGATAAAATCCATGTTTCTGTGATCTCCACTGCTGGGACTGTTTAGCAATATCAGAAATTCTATTTATTTTTAGGAGAGAAGAAAACTTTTACCTTGAGCTCTATGTTGCTTTTCTCAGCAGAAGCATATCATTTTCTACTTAGGAAAAAAAAAAAAAAGAGTTTTTTAACCTAGAGATATCTTTTTTTTTTTTTTTTACTTTAATTGATCTTTGATGTCTAAGGCATATCAAATGTGATAAAAGGAATAAGCAAGAACCCCCAATGGGATACTTTGTCTGTTTTGGGACACAAGTGAATTTTTACTCCTTATTGTTAGTGAAGTTAATCAAGACAGACATGCAAAATTACATGAAGACAATGTAGCATTTATCATCACTAATTAAGTAACTTAAGTAGAACAATGAATACCATTTCTCAAGTTTTGTTACCAACATTAATTTCCACAAATTCTACTTTTATCTCCAGCTGTGTTTTCATAGATATTTTTGGTATGGTGGCTGCTAGCATGTGTTTATGACTGTTACAGCTTGAGGATACAAGATGCATTCCCACTGGATGGAGGTGGAGAGAAGGTGCAGAGAAAATCTATGAGGTTTGCCTCCTTATATTTAGCTTCTCCTGGAGGGAAATGTTTAAGGAAATAGTGGTAAGAAGTAGTAAGGTGATGCCCCAGATGGGTAGAATGTTAACAACAATTTCATTTCTGCTCTACTCATCAAACACTGTCAGTAACACAGCTCCTTGCCCCCCCTGGTTTGTTCAGAAAAGCAGTCCAAATTGTCTATATAGCCAATTGCACCTTTACTGGTGAGTATGCCTGGAATGCAATGCTCCCTCTCCAGACATTTATTCCCAAACAAGAGAGCACATAAAGACAAACTGGCAGAGTTTCAACAAGCTCAGACTCCATTGCTTTTTAACACCACTGTCTGGAATTCAGAGATCCTCGACTTAACACATGTAGATAACATTGAGAGGATAATCCTCTCTGTTTTTATCTTCTGTTACTCAGTTTTGTACTAGCTGATAATGATCTGCCTTTATAGCAAATACAGCTGTTAGAGGAATACTGCTGTAGGCGAACACTATTTATTAAAATATCACCCAGATAGCAATGTGAAGGCAGAGACAATAATATTTAAAATTATTTAATTTTAAAAAATGTGTTTGCTTTTTTAATTAAAAATGTTTAAAAATAATTAAAAAATATTTTAAACACCTGCTCCTTACTTACTGATCCCTTAAACTTAAATATAAATAATTTGGTTTAATACTGTAACTTTGGATATATAGAAAAAAGGAATGAGATCATTTCATCCTATCTTACTGCAAAATAGAACTGGCAGACAAGTTATGTGATTACTCAGGGATTGTATTTCCTGTAGCTGTTTGAAACCCACACAAATGCCTTACTGCATAAGTGAATGAGATAAGGAAGGTAGTGACTTTAAAATGTTGCCAATGTTCTGTTATTCTCTATTCAAAACCAAACACATCTTCATGCAGAATATAGCACTGGTCATTTTAGTCTGTACTACTAATAATCTTCTTTATGTAAATTTTGATGGTTAGAAGTCTAGAAAATAAAACTTATGACCTACTTATGGTGTTCGTTTTTGTGATCTGGTGGCCTCATGGCTCTGATAATTGCCTAGAAATTATTTCTTTTTCTACCTCCCAGGAAGCAGCTTTTTGGAACTGTTTTTCTGGGTTGTCTTGCAAGTCCATCTGAAATCAGAACTGCTTTCCACCTGAAGATAAGGTCATTTTTTTTTTTTTTTTTCTGTGTTAGAAGTTAAAACAGATAAAGGAATCACATTTCAACATACATTATGTAAAGGGCCTCCTTCATCAAATATATACTGATATACGTAATTATTTATACATATATATGAACACAAAGAGTTTGCAATGTTATAGCAAAGTGTTGTAGAAACTTCCATTCTTTATTTGATATCTCTGGTTTTCTTTATTTAAATGCTTTTGAACAAAGCAAAGGGTTTTTTTTTGTTTTTGTTTGTTTGCTTATTTATTTGTTTTGGTTTTTTGCTTGTTTTTGTTTTTTTGTTTTTTTGTTTTTTTTTTTTTTTTTATGATCAACTACTATTTTTAAAGAAAATACAGCTCAAGGTTATTAAAGGAATTGTCCTGATTCAGGAAAACAATTAAAGAAGACTTCCTCTTTAAACTGGTGGTTAATTTCCAGGTACCTAACTGAGATGATCATCAAATTTGTACCAGAGATGCAGGAAGTTCTGTTGGTATCTATAACCAAAATCTATGATTTCTTTACCCTTTTTCTTATCTATGCCTGCTTATTAAACTTAGGTTTTGCACAGTATGGAAATCCGACTTTATAAAGTTTAGTTCTGTTAAATTTGTGGGAATAGTAACTTACAGAAAGAAGCTTAAAATTATCATCACAGTTCAAATTCAAAGACTGTCTCTGAAGGCAGGATAACAAAACAACCAACCAACTAAACCCACTAGATATTAAATAGAAGGTAGAAGAAAACAAAAAATATGGCACAACATCCCAAAACTGGATAACAGAAAAAATGGCAAGTTTTTTGAGAAGAATGACAACATATGGCATCTTTAAAGAAATGGAAAAAAAAAGTGAATTCTCCTCAGTGGCACAGCACAAGAAGTCTAGCAGTCCTTCCTGAGTAAACAAGTAATGCATACAATCAAATTTCACTTTCTTAAAGGTGCGTTTGCTAATTTTTCTAATGCTCCACTTCTGTTTGTCCTATAAAGACAACCTGCCATAACAGGATATTCCCTCTGTGTAGGACAGCAACACAAATACAGAAGAGAGAGAGAGAAGTACAAAGGGATATGTAGGATACACAACAAGTTACTGACCTCCATTAAATGTCTACAAAGTATTTGTGGTATATGGAATTCATTAGCAGATAACTAATTTGATAGGATTGAGGTTTCATGCTGTTATGTGACAACAAGAATAGAGAGCCTAAGTTTATTGGTTCAGATGCTTACTTTCAACAAATATAGATAGAGTCTCATGACTACAGCATATCCCTGGTGCTTATTAGCTTTCAGTACCATTTAAGCAGTATGCATGACACTTGGTATACAAAATGAGTCCTGAAAGTCAAATTGTTGTATGGAGCTTGGATCTTCATGGACAGCTATGCTTCACAGTGCTTTCGTGGCACTGAGTTCCTGGTTGCAGCTGCATTTAACAGTTGCATAGTGAAGGACACTATTCAAAGGATTACGTTCCTCATTCATTGTCCCCACCAGAACACAGATCCTGTCCTCAGATCATCAGAATCGTATCTACATTTCTATTAAGAAATTTCATCCTCAACTACTTGATTTTTGCAGTGCATGTTTTGGTACTTTAGACTATGATAAACCCTTTGGTCAAAATAGATTACTTGTCAGCCACTGCTATAGATTTTATGGGCTTAGTTGTATTACTGATGGGTTACACTTAACAATTCTGAATTGTTTTGAGCTTGGAATAGGAAGACTATTGAAAAGGATACAAAAGCATGTACCCAGGCTATTTGCCTCCAAAGAAAAAACTAGAAGTGTAAAATTGATGGAATGGGATAGTTAAAAGAAAAAAACACACTCCAATGCCCCAAAAAATCACTCCTCCCATTCCTGAATTATTTTCTTTTTAATAGCTATTTAGTTTGAAAATAACTTACTACAAAAACAGTTCATCTGAGGTATGATCAAATTTTAAAAGTGGAAACTTTTAAAACCATAGAATACCAGGTTAGAAGGGACCACAAGGGTCACCTGGTACAGCCTTTCTTGGGAAAAACACAGTCTAGACAAGACGACCCAGCAGTCTGTCCAGCTGAATCTTAAAAGTGTCCAATGTTGGGGAATCCACCACTTACCTGGAGAGATTATTCCAATACCTGGTTGTTCTCTTTGAGAAAAATATCCCTCTTGTGTCCAACTGGAATGTCCCCAGGAGTAACTCATACTCATTACCCCTTGTCTTTTCCATGTGAATCCTTGAAAAAATGGAGTCTCCATCTCCTTTGTAGCCACCTGGAACATGGTGATAAAGTCTCCCCTAAACCTTCTTTTCTCAGGGCTGAACAAACCTGGTTCTGTCAACCTTTTCTCCTATGACAGGCTTCCCAGTCCTTTGATTATCTCTTTGGACCTTCTCTGGACTCTCTCCAGCCTGTCCACATATTTTTTGCCTAGTGGGGACCAAAACTGAACACAGTATTCCAGGTGGGTCCTGACAAATGCTGAGTAGAGTGAGACAATGACGTCTTTCTTTGTGCTGGTGATGCCCTTGCTAATGGAGCCCAGCATTGTGTTGGTCTTCTTTGCTGCAGCACTACACTGTTCACTCATAATAAGCTTGTTTTTCACCAGAACCCCCAGGTCCCTTTCCACAGAGCTGTCTGGCTGGGTAGATCCCAGCCTGTGCTGCACTCCTAATTTATGTTTTCACAGGTGCAAGACCTTACATGTGTCCTTGTTGAACTTGATAAGGTTTTTGTTAGCCCACTTTTCAAGCCAATCCAGGTAATTCTGCAGGGTAGCTCTCCTTTTTGTAGTGTCTACTTCCCCATCAGTTGGGTGTCATCAGTAAATGCCATCAGGAAAACTCGATTCCATTATCTAGATCATTTATTATGATGTTAAACAGTGTTGGGCCCAAAATCAATCCCTGAGGGACCTCACACATGACAGGTTGCCAGTTTGAAAAGGAGCCATTTACCACCATCCTCAGAATAAGGTCTGTCAGGCACTTTTCCACCCTCCACAGACACCACTTTTCTAGACTGTAGCACATCCATTTCTCTAGGAGAAGGCTGTGGGAAACCATATCAAAAGCCTTGGAGAAATCCAGGTAAGCAACAACCACTGCTTGCCCTACATCAACCAAGCAGGTTACTTTATCATAGAAGTCAATCAGGTTTGTCAAGCATGACTTTCCTCTGGTGAATCCATGCTGGCTATTCCCAATCATGTGCTTCAACTGACTTGTGATAGCTCCCAGGAGGATTAATTCCATAACTTTCCCAGGTACTGAAGTGAGAATAATGGGCCTATAACTTCCTGGATACTCCTTTAAGCCCTTCTTGTAGATGGGGGTGACATTAGCCTTCTTCCAGTCTACTGGGACATCTCCCAATCTATACAACTTCTTAAAGTTTATGGAGAGAGGCCTCATAATGACATCAGGCAGTTCTCTTAACACCTTTAGGTAGGTATTTTCAGAGCGCTTCAATTTCTAGGCGTTGAATTCCTGTAATAGTTCCCATACCAACTGTTCCTTCACTGATGGTTGGTCTGTGTCAGCATCAACCTGGACTTTTTTCCTGAGGCTTGGGGCCCAAACAGTGCTGGTTTTGACAAAGTATTATACTAAAACAAGAAAGCTAAGCAAACTTCATGAAGAAATCAAAATAGCTAAGGTATGCAAAGGATGAAGATGGAAGATGAAGTGGCATTTGTTGTACTACAATCTTAGAGGTTGCCATGACTAGGATACTTTTTAAGTACAGAAATGATTTAAATTCTACATGGATGTGAAAAATAAAAAAATGGTATGTGAAAGAAGTGGAATGTAAGGAGGTATTGCATCTGAAAATAAACTGACTACGTCTTATGATTTAGAGAATGAATGTCTAAATTTTCACATACAGGGGTTTCTTTTTAAATTCAAATTAGTCAGAATAGGATGCTTTTAAAGAAATTGTCAGTTTCTTTTGATTAATAGCTGTTAAATTGAATAAGTGTTTCACTCTGTTATTTTCCTGTTTTTAAATAACCTGTTCTTCAAATAGTTTTCTTTTCTGGAAACTGTCAAATTTTCTATATACTTGCCCTATACATTTGTATGCAGACATCATTTTAGATATAAATGGCACTTTTTCTTATCTTTGTCAGTCTGGCTTTTAATTCTATATATTCAGTTGTTTAATGAAGTGGTAATGGAGATGTGTAGTTTTCTTTCCTTACACCTTTAATGCACACACATAGATCTTTCTACAATATTTGACTACCCCATACAGGTCCTACTAAGTACTTTTCTAGCCTTTTAACTGGTAAAGTACACGTTATGTCTAGTTGTCGGCTAGTTGTATGTAATTTTTTCTTGGATTATTTGTTGTTCCAAAGATTTCTAAAACATAGATAGAATAATGGGTAGTCTGATTTATGATTTGTTGGCATAGTGCATAATATAATTGAAAAATAATGCCCAGTATGTTTAGAAAACATCATATTTTCCTTAGATTAACAAGAATAACTATAATTTTATCTTCTGCAAGAGGGTAAAGAATCTCTTTTAGAGAGCCATCTGAGGATTAGTAATACTGGAGCAACAGGCTTTTGGATGTTCAGATCAAGTAAATCATATGTGATATGCTGTTATAAGGCATAAATTTCCTAATAACATAACAGTAATTTTTTAATAGTATGAGATGGTGTTGTACGACACAATGTCTGCTGCCAAGCCTTTTTCTCTACCAGGGGAAATAACACCTGTTACACACTGGAAGATCCTAGATGTTTCATCCTTGTAAAAGCCCCTTATACCTACAGTGCAGTACGTTTGGTTTGACAGACAACATGCAGGGTAGGCAGCACATACAGAAACAGTCCAGGACAAGCTTGTCACCTGCCTCATAATATGCTGTTACAATCTCTTTGTTCACAAGAAGAATGAGAACTGACAACACAAGATTATGCTGTACTTTTTAGGAAGATCACCATGAATGGAGAGCTTTAACGTGAGAAAGGAAATTTTCTGAGAGATCTGTGCAGAGCTGATCTCGTATTTCACATGGTAGATCATCAACATGAGAGAGCCGCCAAATGTTGAACAGAAGACTGCCATCATAATTTGCCAAGTGCATCTCTGTCATTCACCTTTCCGCCCCTACTGCATCAGGGATTAGAAAGATGACTACCTTTGGTAAGGTCTAGGAAATATCCAGTACGCATAAAATTCTCAGCTCGTGGTATGTTAGGTGTCTGGTATGCAACTGTTAGTGAAGGGGTTTCCTTGCATGAGAATTCTCAAACTATGTTGCTGTTACTGCCTTGACAAGGGATGATTCTTCAACAAGGGGTAAGCATATTTTTCTAATGCATTGCTGGGGTGGATTTGACTTTGTTTGCCAGACGCTCACCCAGCCGCTCTCATTCTGCTTCTTCAACAGAACAAGGGAGAAAATAAGGTGGAAAAGCTCATGGCTCTACTGGGAGATCACTCACCAGTTACCATCACAGGCAAAACAGACTCAGTTTGGGGAAAACTAATTTATTGTCAATTAAAAGTAGAGTAGAATGCTTAGAAGCAAAGACAAAACTAAAAACATTTCACTACACTCTCACTTTCTTCCCAGGTCTACCTTAACTCTTGACTTTTCTACCTCCTCCCCGCCTCAAGCAGCACATGGGTAATAAAGAATGTGGCTTATAGTCAGTTCACTTTCCTGCTCTATCATGGGGTCCTTCCCACGAGCTGCTATTCTTCACTAACTGCTCCACCATGAGTCCCTTCCATCAAGCACAGTCCTTCAGGAACAGACTGTTACAGCATGTGTCACCCACAGGCCTGAATTCCTGCCAGAAAACCATGCTCCTGTATGGACTTTCCATGGGCTGTAGCTTTCTCCAGGGCATATCCACCTCCTGGGGCATGGGGTCCCCTCCATGAGAACAACCTGCTTCACCATGATCTTCTCCATGGGCTGCAGGGGTAACTCTGCTCTTGCACCTTGAGCATCTCACCCCCTCCTTCTCTAACCTTGGTGTTTGAAGAGCCATTTCTCTGACATTTTTCTGAGCAATCTCTTTCACAGATGTTGTACAGTTTTTTACCTCTTATTGAGTAGGTTTTCCTAGAGATACCAGCAGCTTGGCTGAGGGGCTCAACTGCATCCTGCAGTGGGTACATTGGTCCTGGCTGGAACCAGCTGTGTCCAGCATGGGGCAGCTGCCAGCCTCTTCTCAAAGAGGCCACCAAGCATAGCAGGTGGTGAAGCTGAAGGTAATGAGAATGTTGACTTTTACTACACTTTTTCCTAGTTCCATATGATTTTCACTGAGACCCACTCAGCTAGGTTGTTCCTACTGATGATGGATTACAGTATGTTTGATCAGCTGTAAGCATGATGTGCTGACTGACTTCTAAACTCTCAATACATATTATTAGATACTGCTTACTGCAGAAATAAATGACAACTATGTTGTTATTCACTAAGTTTTGGCCATCTTTAATAGCAACTAAACCCTGCAAAATATTACTTTGGAAAAGAGAAGGAACAAAGGTGTGATTCTCACATCGGTGATATTTAGGTTGCCTGAGAACCCAACAGTGAGAGAATTTGGGTTTGCAGGTGCAAGAAAAACAGCGTGAGAATTACATGGGAGAAGAATTGCACAGAACTGCTGGAAAGCACTGTCACAGCTGCTTGGATAAAAAGTTACAGAGCTGCAGAGGAAAAGCAGACTGAAAATTTGCAAATGGAAAGGCCCTTACTGCTATGGAGGTTAAAGTATTTCAGGTTCTGTGCTGCATTGGGAAAGCACACATGGGCCCAGGTGTGGAGATGGAGGGGTAGGTCTGAGAAAAAAGCCCTTTGGAAGGCAATTCATGGCAAAAGTCTATGAGAAGGAAATGCTAACTGGCAAGTACTGAAAACCGAATAGTAGTAATAGCAGTAGTACAGAGCTTCTATACTTTAAGGCTAGCAATGACAGACTAGTTAGTGAACTAAAAGAATAATGGGTAGGAAAGGATTAAAATGGTATGAGAAAATGCCCTGACACCTTAATGATGTGAGACCTGAAAATGGTCAAACTTTTACATGTGATAGGACAACGACAATTTAGTCTGCTCAGACTGTTTTTGTAGCCTTTCACATTCAGAAAACTACCTTGTATATATGCACCGGTAGTTGCAGACTACAAATTTTTTCCTCAAAACACCTTAGTATAATCCATTTAAGTTGTCCTTGTTTCTGAATAGATGTTTTTTCTGATCTTTCTTTATATTGAATTGGTCTACTAGTCTTTGTGGACTGTTTTCTGAATCTTTCCATGATGCCTTGCTGTTTTGAAACTGTACCAAAAAAGTGCACTGTTACCATTATTACATATATTTAGGACAGATTCTGTAGTCTACATGTATAAATGAACTGTTCCACAAATAAGTATCATAGTGGCAGCCCATAGTGTATTGAATGGTAATTTAGGACACTTCAAAATTTTTTCAGCACATGGCCACCATTAAAGCACAGTGTTGTTATTGAAGATCTATCACACAAGTAGGTTTTGCTAAGATAAAATATTTTTTATTTCTTTAGGAAGCTTACCTTTATAAATTAATTTCCTATGGGGATTTGCAGTGTGCAGATCCAGCAGTGTAGTACATGAAAATGTGCTGCTTTGCTTGCCTGAACCCCTACTGACTCCATTGAGACTCTGTTTGGGAGTACAAATCTTTTTGCATGTGTCTTTTTTGAAGGTCAAAGGTGAAACAAGGCACAAATTGTACAGACAAACAGTAAGGGGATTTTTATGGCATAACATGGTGGAAATGACATTAGACAGTGCAATAAAATACTAAGCTGGCTTGTGGTGTTGACCCATTTCTCCTGAGAGTGAAAATATTTTTATTTTTCTTGACAATTATTTTCTTCACTTTCACATTCGGTGCACTGAAGCAAGCATGTGGGTAAGCACACAGAAGCTGTAAAAGATGCAAAACTTCTTTTCCCAACATATGGTGTATATGAGAAACTGCTATTTGTACTGCACTGTTCACATAACAAACTAGAGTTTTAGAGATTGAAGTAAGAAAGGGAAAAACTGATGATAGCTGCTGGCATAATTCCTGAAATCACACCAGATTTCTGCAGAGTAAGAAAAGTGGTCAAAGGACATAATTCCTTAGAGATTACTTTGAAGCTTCTTCTGAGTATCCATAGAGGATCTTAGCTAAGAGCAGACTGCTCTTGTCAAGACAGAGAAGCATAACGAAGACATTAAGTCAGATTTCAGCACTGGTTTTCTGCTGCCATGGAGTCAAAAGTATCTTACTGAGATTTAAAACTTATCATTAATTCCTGTCATTCCTGAATGCTGTAAAAGCTTTTGTCCTATGTCTGACTGATTTTGCCCTTAGATTTATCCCAAACAGTTTGAAATGTTTGATATTTAACTTGAGTATCTAAAGCAACCTTAGCTCTTTTTAACAAATTTATATGTTCACACATTAAATTATTTTTATTTATTTTCATATATGAAATTTCTTCAGTTAACTTGATAGCTTCAAATATTTCAAATTAAAGCTTGATCATATCTGCAAGCAAAAAATGTTGTTACAGAAAATTAAAAAAATCGTAATCCTTTCAAGATCTCCCAACACAGTTTGGATGGCAAACCACATGCTACAGAATAAAAACTGTAAAGTATAAAGCAAGTAAACAAATTCATACGCCAGTACCTATGTGGAAAAGAAAAAAGCAGTCTTACTCCAAAACCTGAGAAAATTTAATAGTCACATCACAATATTCAGTCAATGTAAGTATGATCTTGCACATTAAAACTGAAAAAAAAAAGGACATTAACTTCAAGAAAATATGAGAAGTTATGAGAAAGCATACTATTTTTATTCACGTACAGTGGCAGAAAGTACCATTTTCTTTTATTCAGAATAAATGCAGAGGAGTTAAGAATATATTTTCCCATATCCATAGCCCCACAGCATATTTCCAGATGGGTTCAGTATTTTGGCTGATCACATTATTTGTCAGAACACTGATCCTGAAAACAATAATCTATGGAAAAAGGAGTTTTTTACATCCTCTGGCCAGATTTTCCTTTAAATTACAAACATGCAAGAAAATCCTGCTCATCAAGCAAAAACATATCCAACTTGTCATACATTTGGGCCATAAGAGCTGATCAATGAGTGTCAGCACAGGGTTATTCACAGGATGGTAAACCTGAAGAAGTATTATTTTCAATGTAAGGATATCTTGGAGGGGTTGACCAGATTCAGTTCTGTATGCTGACATATGCTTATGAGTAAGAAGTGTTTGGTAAATTGAATAATTTAATACAGAGTCTTCCATCACTACAAGGTTGATGACTCTGATCTTGCTTTGACTAGAAATGACTGAAAATGTTTTGATAAGGGTGCTGCAAGTAACTTATGTGACAGAAGCTGATACTCTCAGTCCTGCTCCTTGAAGACAGAAATTTGTGTTAAGACAAAGCCACCTTCACAATTCCTCTTAGCTGTCATGCTTGTTAATATTGTCATCAGTGAAACAGAGGCCTGTGTGGCAGGATCTTTGGATACTGCTTGGCGTACCTTGGTGAAGGAAGCCCATGGTGGTAACCTGGCGAATAATCCATCTCATTGTCAAAACAGCGGCTAGTGCATAACACTAATGATCTTTTATTAAAGGGAAAAAAATTTAGTTGATTTAAGAACATAAATTTTTCACTCACTCATCTAATAAAGCTGTGTATGACCATGGCAGCTAGAAAGAGATTTGAGAAAACTTAGGACTTATCATCAGAGAAGCTATCAATAAGCAACTGCATTTAATGCCGAGGAGGTCACAATTACATGTATGACAGATGATGAGTTTATAAGGACAATTTGAGGTACTGGAATTCAATATTAAACAGCATTTGAGGTACAGAGATATCTTTGTTACTAATCTCTAAGGACTGAAAATAAGTATGTATGTACTAATAGTTTTCAATAGTAACAGCATTTGATAAACCATCAAGATGTTCAAGGTAGCAATGTTGCTTGTGCCTCAGCCTTCTGCCTCAGGGAACCATTCTGTCTTAGAATTATTGTTCCAGCTCTACAGGACTTTCAGGGTGGACGTGGTGGCTGCAGCCTTCTTGTTATCATAGTCAATCTTCCTTCATAACCTCATGGTTTTATCTGATTCGTCAGTTGAGAACACAGGTATCATTAAACATTGTCTCCCTTCTGTGTCTTATGACTCTAGATTTGCAAAAATGATTCCCTCCACACTTCTGCAAAGCACCGTTGCCTGAAGTGTTAAAAGCTGCATGACACATAATAAATTGTTGTATATAGTTGTGTCACCTGAAGTCAGTAAGTCACTTAATTTCTTAAACTAAGTAGACTTGCACTGTGCTAGGGCTTCAAATACGAAGCTTCCAGCAAAAAGTCTAAGAGCACTGCTGTTGACATTGGTGCTGTCCTCTGAGTTGGAAGTGAGCTGAGTTTTTACAGGGCATTGTTGTAGCAAAGAGGCTGTCTTTTTAAACAGTATATAAAGATGACTTTTTGCTTAACCTTGTCAAGAAAGAATTCCTTGGAGCTCTTCACCAAAAAGATGACATCAATCATATTGTCCCAAACACAATATAGAATGGGAATTTCCTCTCTGTTTTCCTGAGTCATGACTGAACTATTCAACATAATAGTTTCTACTTTGTACTGCATAGTACTCTGCTTCAAACACAATTAAACGGTTGCTTTGTTTCAGTCTAGGGGTATCCGGTAATAAATTCCTGCTTTTACAGATAATTAAGAAGAGTTAATTACCTGTGTCCCCTTTGCTTAATTTAAAAGATAATTGTTAGTTGCTGATTAGATTTTAGATACTTAGAAATTTGACAGTTACATTAAAGTTGAATATGATATAGAAAATTCCTCATTCGATGGACTTGACACTCGTGCAAGGATAGGCTTTTCAACAGGAAGAGTACTGAGAAGCAAGGCAGCGGTGAGACAAACATAGGGATAATAATATTATGATACTCAATTTCAGCACGCAGAGGTTGCTTGATGTCAGTCATTTGATCAGAAATTCTTTTTGCACTATTACACCACAAAGTTAGCCTCTGCTTCAGAAAGCAGTGAGAGTGGGTGTAGTGTCTTCCCTCATTGCCTTTTCCAGTTATCCAATATAAACATATAGAAAAGCACATTACTTTGTGTTGTTTCAGGGAAGAACTTATACTGAATTTCTAGCTGTCGTTGGTATTACTTGATCTCTCTTAAATGACCTCATCTGTCAGATGAAACAGCTTCTAAGCCAGTCACATGCAATACCAGTTTTCCCGTTTGGTTCCCAAAGATCATGTTGCATTAAATATCATTAAATCTGGTAACGTTAAACAAATAAATCCTTTTGAGGGATTCTCTGTCAAATTAAGGGGACTCAATACATGAACTATTGGTCAGATAAAAAAATCCAGATCCCTGTCGATCCGCTATCAGCTTGGTACAGGAGCCATCTGAGACTGGGGAGAGGGCTTGTTTATGTGTCACTTATGAAAGCTCCACAAAACATTTTAAGAAAAAAGAGAACAAAACAGAACAGAAATCTAACTAAACTCCATTTTAACCCTTTGTTCTGACTATGTCTTGTGTCTGTACTTTTTTGTGATTTATTTTACAAAGCAATCTCATTTTCTTAAGGAGAGAAAGCCCAAATCTTGAACCAGGAGCTTCCCTGACTGTTGCCTTTAGTTCAGGGAGAACACAGAGCTACTACTGTTTTCTATTTTACAAATATCAAGCCTCTTAAGATTCACCTAACTCACTGAAGAATTTACAAAACCATTTTCTTCTGATACTTTTTTTACCATTAAGTGATTTACTTAGCAATACAATCTGGTTTTCTAGGCAAAAGAAATGCAGCATGATTTTACATAAGGTATAGTTGTCTTATTTATCAAATATACATGGAAAACAAACAGTATTCACACCAACGAATAACAAGTTTTCGTCTATAAAAATGAACACAAGCAAACAGGTGCTAAGATCAAACCAAATAATTTTGGATCACTTGTTGCGAAATGGACTCATTGGTGGTGAGCAACTCTTTGTATCACATCAAACTATAATCCAGCAGTGTTGCTGGGTTTTGTTTGTTTGTTTTTTTTTGTTTTCAGTGCTGCATAGTGAACTAAGGAGAAATGTGAAAGAAAAAACAAAAAAGAAAAAAGTAAGAAAAAAGAAAAAAGAAAAACAAAAAGGAAATGCTTCAAGTCAATGTGTCAGTATATATCCCATGAAGATATTTCTATTGCTACTTTTTTTTTTTTTTTGTCCTGCTCATGTGTATTTCTTCTGTGTTATTTTTTTTAGAATTCTTAATTAATATAATTTTTATTATTATAGTACAAATGATTAGTCAACAGAATTCTCTTACAAGATCCATATTTACATTAATATCCATGTAGTAGACTTAATTGAGCAACAGAAGAGCTGTTATTCTGTTATTGATGTCTTTGCTGTATCATGAAGGCAGCAATTTAGCACAAAGCTATAAATAGAAAAATACAGTGGATGGAACTGGCTAGTCTTGTGTTTTTAATATTCCCTTCAGGGTAAAGTATGGTTTAATCTAATTACAGTGGTAGGGATTTCACTGCAGGGAAAACTGT
Organism: Patagioenas fasciata; assembly: GCF_037038585.1. Classification (NCBI taxonomy): domain Eukaryota; kingdom Metazoa; phylum Chordata; class Aves; order Columbiformes; family Columbidae; genus Patagioenas; species Patagioenas fasciata. The sequence goes on along the minus strand of NC_092560.1, from coordinate 22,170,089 downwards.
TGTTTTTCCATTTGACAATCAAGTAATTATCTTCTCTAGTGAATGTTTTACTGGATATTACTGATTAAGTCATCCACAAGAATTTATTTCAAATTTAGGAAATTATGCTACTGTTAACTGGAAGTGATGCTACTGCCTTCAAACATGCCAGTCATTTTTTAGAAAAGCACTTTTGGGGGAGCAGTTTTTTAACAACTACCTGTCCGAGTACTTACTTAAGCATAAACCAGGTATTCTTTCTACTCCTTATTTCATGGCATGGACTCAGCCTGCAGTTCCTTTATTATTCTTGGGGCCATAAGGCTGAGTGCTGGCAGCAAGTTCTCAAAAAGAGTAACAAAAGTGATGATAGAGCTATATAAGTAGCAGCGCTAGTGGGAAGGTAACAGGACTCAGGATTTCATGTCGTTGTCCACATGTTTCAGGAAAGGTGAAGGGAAGTAGTAGAGTGTTTTTCCTTATGAAAGGATCTATGAGCAAGCCTAATCTGAATCTCTCATTGTGGGAAAATCTGCAAACAATTCTGTCCTAACCCTGGGTTAGGAATCCAGACTGTGCAATTACATGCTCCATCCTCAGGTTTTGTTTCTTTGTTTGTTTAATTTTCAGTTTTCCTGTATATGCATATAGTATTTGCACATTCTTTCCTGATTATGTGTATGTAAGAAAAGCCAACAGTCTGATCAAATGAAAAGGTATGATAGACCAAATCTTTCAGTCATCTTCATGACGTGCAGAACTTCCCAGTCATGAACTTCCTTTTACTTACACTTTTTATTCTGAGTTAATAATTAAAAGCATGCATTATGATTTTCATTTAGGTTATCAGTGCTGTCCTCACCCATAATGTCCTATTGTACCCAAGAATGGAGTTACCTTGCAGAGAATACTTTTTAAAATATTACAGCAAATTCAATATTAACAGTAATAGAATTCAATATTTGTTTTCCTATACTGGTATCCTGAAACACCACTGATACAAAATTAGGAAGAATGTTTATAAAAACATCACCTGTATCCTACCAAAAATTATTTCCATATTTAAATAGATATTTAACACACATTTCTTAGTTAATTTTCCTTAAGAGTATTTTCTTATCTTTAAACTACCTTCTCTGTGATCACATTAATGGAAATATAAATCTTCAAAATCTTCGTTGCATAGAATGAAAGAAAAAAGGAAATAATTGTAATATTTAAAAATCAAGGTGCCTGAAACATTTCTGCACCTGTTTTCTCAGTCTTGGAGAACTAACGAAAGAAAACATGATTACCTGAAAGTAAACACTGGAAATGATTCTAATTAATTCCTGAGACATGTCCACCAAAGTTGTATGTTATTATTTGTACGTGTTACATATACATATGACATATAGATGCATTTTGTTGTACAAATATGAAAGCCATATGGAAGAATATAAACACATATTCATACTTTAGGCATTTACAGTTATTGTAACAAAATCTACATTACATCTTGTAGAAAGTTGTCTAATGTTAAGTGTTTTTAAAGTTGTAGGTAATGATTATTTTTGGTTTTTATCGCTGTTCTTTTGTTTAAATGTAGCCAACACAAATTATATCTGGGCTCAGTTTGCAGTATTTGAAGCACTTGAATGTAACATTCCTTTGATAGTTAGATTACACTTGTCTTGCCACTTCAGCGTAAATGTAATTTGAGGGTCTTGTTGCTTGTTTCTAGTAAGTGTTGTGACTTGAAGATGAAAATATGCCACATTGACTTGTTGGTTCTACTTGAAAAAGACATAGAACTGTCATTGCTAAGAAAGAAGAAAATATTTCATCATCCCCATTAAACTGCAAGGGCTTAGGAGATCTGCTGTGTTTACAAAGTTTCAAGTACTTTTTGTTCAGCAACTGCATACAACTTCAAAGTTTCCTATTTAAAATGAAATAATACAGCATTGGAGAATCTTTGTATGAAACCACAGAGATTTTTCTCAGACACAATAGAATCATTTTAATTTCATATTCACAAGAAAAATCTAAATATACCACATCTAAAATAAGTGAAAAAAATGTATTGTGATTCAATTTCTTCTTCCTACAAACAAACAAGCTTTACCTTCCTTAATGTTTTAATAGATAGCTTTGAATTTTGTACACTGGAGAGAATCTAGGAAGGTTCTAGAAATAAAACATCCACTCAAAGGCCTATCAACATAAACCAGAGCTGTTCATGTCAGACTGCTGCTGCTACTGAATCTATAGGTAGTGAATATATTTATTTCATGTATGTGTTATGTTATTTCATAAAAAATAATACAAAAGCTACACAAAAAGCTCTGTGCTCACCTCTGCTGTATTGCCTTATCCATTAATGAAGGGAAGTTTCATAGAAGCTCGTATAAGCATCAGTTTATTTAAGATCTATCCTACTTCTATTCAAAACCATAAATACACTGTACATCAAGTAGTTAAGTAACTAGTTGAATGTCATTTTTATTCCCCCACTAATATATTTGTGGATACAAAAATGACACCAATTAACTTTAGTAGTAGGTTGGAATACAAATCCTTCACTACAGACCTGGTAGATGGAGCAGTCATTATGCCAGACCCTGGAAAATAAAACATTCTAAGGTGAAAATTCATTTACCTTTGTGGTAAAATTAAAGTTGTTTTACCCCTTGCATCGAGATCCCAAGTAGTCTTTGATCTTATAAGAAAGCTAAACTGGAAACCAAATAATAGCTAGGATGTGCCTAATTGTGCTGAAATGGTGAGAGGTAATTTCAACGTATCAGAATGGAAAAGCCATTACATCCCTTACCATCTTAAATAAATACTTTTTGCACAGAACACACTGCTATCATCCAGTATGAGGACTTGATAGATCAGTGGTAATCATTCGATGTGCAACAAATCCAGGTCTCTAATCCATTGTGTACTAACTCCTGTAAGGTATTTCCCATTTCAGTCACTACTAGGGGTTGAACCTTCAACTCAAAAGCAGAAAGCAGAAGCCTTTCCTGTTGAACTGGAAAAGGCAGCTCATAACAGTAATGATATTATTTGCTCAGAAGTAAATTATTCTAGGGATAAGATTAATCGTTCACATACCATGTGTGTTGTAAACACACATTCAACAGATGTGAAAATTTGGGGTAGTGATAGGGAAACAGAAGCAGACAAAAATGATTTGTTCCAACCCATGATACTGTCAAGCAGTATTATACTACCATTGTTTATATATCTAGTTCATTCTTGAAATTTATATAAGTTAAGGTCCTTGTTATCTAATCAAATTCCACTAGAATGAGATACATCATCTTGATGTCACATGTATTTAAATAATATAATAAAACAATCTGGAATTCAGTGGAATTGTTTGCTTATTTATCTATTTATTTTCCAGTATATAAAATGTATAACACTGAATTTAGTGACAATCATGCTCAGGCAAACACATCTTTAAGGGGAGGCATTATACTAATTACTTCTGCTTCTAACACATTCATTAATTGTTCATGAAACATTTTGTAGTGACAGCTGTCATACTATATTTGTATGATAAAGCACTTTCTATCAAACAGAAGATATTTATTATGTGTCAAAGTTATGCTAGCACCGTTCTACCTTATTTTACAGCAGTAAGGAATTTTAAGAAATTTTTTAGATGTAAAGAGATTATCACCACTTCAGTTGCATGTATTCATGTAGTCAGTATTACCCTTTCTTAATAGTATGCAGTTTACACACATTTTCTGTAGCTTCCCAAGATTCTTCTCTAACTACGCAACACGAATAAATCATAATGTCCAAGACGTTTGATTTCAGCCACCTAATGGCTTTGACATATAGCAGAAAAGACTGTTTGCTTGTTTCTCACCCATCTATTTTTACATTTTGAAAAATAAAATAGAAGTGTTCTTTAAGGTGTCCTTTTACCCTCAAATATCACGGGTTTTTACATCTGGTATTTATATCTACTGAGGTCATTAGAATAAATCAAGTAGTACATAATACAAAAAATACATGGTGTTTTATTTGCAAATCCATTTGTGGTGGTGGTGTTGTTTGTGTTTTGTTTTTTAATTAATTTTTAGGCATGTACTTCTAAAGGACATATTAAAACATGAGAAAAAGAATTTGGTAAGAAATCAGGGGGAGTTCAAAGAGAATTGGAAGGGAATATTTTTCTCCCTCTCAGGGTTTTCAAACTTTTTCCCTCCATCATTAGCTAGCAACTCTTGCAAACAACCTCATCATTTCTGCATACTTCATAACAAGAGTTTGATGAAACTAGAGAGAAAAATCCTCAAAAAATCTAGGCAAACAACTGGTTTATTACCCAGGTGTCCTGTTCTGTCTGTTCTCATTTTGGCTTTTTTTGGTCATATCTTAATTCTTCTGTAGGGACTGCTGGAAAAATATAGGACCTTTTAAATGATATGATCTGATATGCAACAAAAAACATACAAAATATGTATTTTATATGTATTTCTAAGGATGAAGAAAGTTGTAAAAACCATCTCCTAAGCAAACAGATGTCCTCACATAAAAAGAATGTTAAATACATTATACTTTGTTTTAGGAAAAGATGATCACAAGTCATTCATTGACATTGTCCAGAAGCAACTTTAGAAAATCAAGAAGCCTTGCTTCTCCACAAATAGTGAAAATGAACAGTGGAATACACTGCCAAAGAATTGTGTCTAAGCTAAAAGTGCTTTGTCCAAAAATCTGAACAATAGAATCACATTCATATGATTGAGATATACAAGCATTGGTGTAATCCTGAAACCTCCAGCTTAAAAGGTCCTTAAACTGTTAATTGCTACAAACTATACCATGGAAAGATTAACTCTTTCCATCAATATCTGCTTTCTGATTGCCATCAGTGGTAATATACTGGGCTGGTCTTCATTACACTATTAGTTTTCTTTTCTTAACCTGCTATTAGGGAGGATCAAAGTATGTCTGCTCCCCATGGGCAAAGAGCCAGGAGCTGAGGAGTGAATGCAAGGCAGGTGGGTTGATGCCCTCACCCAACAAAGAGACAGGGTACTGAGGAAGTGAGTCAGGGTCAGGATCAGGCCCAGATCCAGTGGCCAGGAACAGTCTCAGTTCTGTGATAGTCTGATAAGTCCACTGAGGCATTGCACAGCAAAGACCAAGCTGGCAAGTCACATACATGGGTCCAGGTTGGGTCAGGATTGAAGTGGTATGATCCTGGGCACAGGCTAAGCATCTGCAGGACAGCTCAGGCAGGAACAGCGAAGACAGCTGCTGCTGAAAAGCAGCTCCCCAGTGAAGAAGAGCAGGTGACCTTCAACTCAACCCATTGAGCCCCTTAACTTAGTCCATTGAGCCCCTTAACTCAACCCACTGAAGCTACAGAAGAGTAAAAAGGACTCAGTGTGTTGACACCTCTTCTAAAAATTAAGGTGGTCCTTTTCCCTTTTTTCCACTATCAAAAGTAGCTGTTAACCAAGCCATGTTTTGTCAGTGACTTTTCATAGATTAATATTTATACAGGGGCTGTGAAAACAGGCAGTCAAGTTAATAATTATTTTACTGACCTGAAGGGGTTGGCTACCTTCTTCATCAAGCAGGTGGCCTTTCTTTTCCATAAAGGTAAAATTACAGCTGAACACTTTGAATTTACTGCAATACACCTTAGAGTGCACAATAAAACCATCATTCATACTTAAAATCAATTAATGATATTTGATTAACAATTAAAGTCCATGAATAATATTTAGAAAACAACTTTCACATCTCACACAAAAAAGAAAAGGAAAAGAGTTGATAAAATATTATTTAGTTCATGCATATGAAGAAAGACTTCATAAGCCCACTGGTAAAGTCAGAAGACCTTAAGTGCTATTTAGAACACCAGCCTTTCTTAACTAAGCGTATTTTAATATAAATTAGGTAAAAATAGTAATCCAGTATTTTTATTTTTTCCTTGCCATACCTTACATTTTATCTGTACTTTGTTTCCATCCTTACCTGAACTATAGGAAGTCAAACCATTATCAATAAATTGATAGATTCCTAAAACAATCATATTTTTTTGCCTACCAATCCTACAATTTTATTCTTTTCATGAAATCTATCCAATAGCATAAATTCTTCTTCTAATATGACTGGATAGATCTAAGAAATTCTGAATATGAGATTTATAGATCACAGCCTTATATTCAAAACACTGTTCTAGTGAGCTAGAAAAATCTCTCAACCAACCTTCATAGAAACTTGATGGAGAAGCTAAGCAGAACTGTCTTTTCCAAGCAAATCTTGTTTCTGAATGAAGACTTCCAATACAGGTGCAATGTCTCTCAGGTTAAACTCTTTTTAGCTGTATTACAATCTCTGCTTTGATGATCTGTTATGTACATGATACATCCAGTAATGCAAGAAATTACATTGTGCCTAATATGATAGTAACTAGTAACTTTCACTTAACAATAACTGATGCAGATGAATTAATTAATTTCTTTTAAGAAAAAAAAATGCTACTAATGCCTTAATTCTCATTTCACTTATACCAGATTTACTCTGAGTTTAGAAACCTTTCTTTTGGGTAAAAAATTACAAACATTGGCTTTTCCTCCTCACTGAAATGTTCAAATGTACTCCTTCCATCGGCTAAGTTATGCTGGACACTGGCTGCAATGTTATTATATAACCTGAGTACCACTGTCTGTTCAATTTCTATGTTATATACTTGGTAACATGGTACCACAAAAATAAAATGGTGTTTACAGTTTTCTCATGATAACTGAAGTAATCACCTCACAAGGCTTAAGCATTAGTTTATGTCTCAAAGGATCACTAGACAGTTTTTGTATGTTGCTTCAGTATTATATGTGGTCATTACTGAGCTGTGCTTGTAGGGATACTCTAGATCCCAAATATAATGACTGAAAGTTAAATAAGATGCCTAGACTGAGTTTCAGAGAAATAATTTAAAAATAGAGAATAAGCTAATGGAAGCTAAGATTCTCGCTCCTGTTAAGAATAACCAGGTTTAAATGGCTTGCATTCTGTATTACAAAGGATCAACATGGAAACTGAGATTCTAATTCCTATACTGATTCTAGAACAATTTTAAAGAAGGTGATCAGGTAATAAAAAAGTATTTGGTGGGGAAAGAAGTGCAAATGGAGAAACTAATGCATTATTCTTCAAGTTAGAACATACTAGGAGATGAAGAGTATGTAAAAAAAAAAAACAACAAAAAACCCACAGGATTTTTTTCTCCTAGAGATGGATGTCGAAAGTATGCTGTGCTAATGACAATAAGTTGCTCATGAGCCAGACTTATATGCCTACTTTGGGATGTTTATTGTTTACAGACATTCACAGGCAAGAGATGCCTCTTGAAAGATGAATCTTCTACAGGGATGCAGGATGGGGTAGTAGTCAAACAAATAAAAAGAAAATTCAAACAAATAATTTACATTTTGAAAGTTAAAAAAGAAACAGTTAAGATATTTTGGATTTACTTACATGTTTTCTGTGTCAAACTTCAATATATCAGAAAACATAAATAAATTTCATAAAAATATAGCATGAAAACATGGGAGGGTGGAAGTGTTGAGAGCAACAGCAAAATATCATTCTGAAAGAATTCCAGCTAGGAATGTGAGACTGTTATTGTTGAGTAGTCCTTACGCAGTGTTAAGGCCTTTTTTTTTTTTTTCTCACACAATCTTACCAGCAAGTAGTCTGGGGGTGCAGAGGTTGGGAGGGGAAACAAATAGGACAATTGACCCAAATTGACCAAAGGGGCATCCCAGACCATGTGATGTCTTGCTCAGCAATAAAACTGGGGTGAAAAGAAGGACATTTGGAACTATGGTGCTTGCTTTCCCAATAATTTGTTACACGTGGTGGAGCCCTGCTTTCCTGGAGATGGCTGAACAGCAGCCTGGCAAGGGAAGTGGTGAATTAATTCCTTATTTTGGTTTGTTTGCACACACAGCTTTTCCTTTATCTATTATACTGTCTTCATCTCAACCTGTGTTTTCTCATTTTTATCCTTCTCATTGTCTTGCCTATCCCACTGTGGGAGCTGAGTGAGTGACTGTGTGGGGCTCAGCTGCTGGTTGGGTTTAAGTAATGAAATTTGTCAAAGTTTGTGTGAATTTTTTATTGTGTGTGTGTTTTTGTGTGCCTTTTTTGTTGTTGTTGTTGTTGTTTTTGTTTCATGTGCATCTATCCAACTGACTTCTGTTGTGCTTTTTCTTCCCTCTTTATATGTTAATTTTGTACTTTTACATCTTATAACAAAACCCTAACAGAACATACAAAACCAATTTAAATCTTCTGTTTTAAGACACTATTTCTCACTCCAAGTCCAGACAAAGAGAAAGATGGTAAGAAGTACTGCTAAGAGAGCAAATAATTGGATTTCATTCTTCACTCACATTCTGCATCGTCAAAAGAAGTTTAATACCCAGATTTCCAGAAAAAATACAGAAGTGGATTCTTACATGCTTCACTTGAATTTGCTGTGTATTTTTGTCACTATTTCTTAATTCACCACCCCATCAAGCCTTTTGTTCTGTAATGGAAGTCTGTTATTGGATAGATACCATTTCTTCATACATTGCTTTTTAAAATTGTGCACTTAGATGACTCCATATAATCTCATTTTTTGATGGAGAGTCAGGGGAAAGTTAATGGAAATTACTTAGTTAAGTGAAATGAATGTCGAAGTCCCAAACCTCTACTTCAACATTTAGCAAAGAGTTTCAAAGCCATCTTTAATTAACTAGACTTTCTAAGAATTTTGAATTTTCTCATGATATGTTATTTTTGAAAATTACTTAATCATTGTACAGAAAGGTCCAGCATAACTCATATCAAATGCTGCAAAAATGGAAAGATGATGCAGAAAGACTAAGACCATGTATTTAATATCAATCTCATTGTTAAAAATATCACAGAATCACACAGCCATGACTTACAAATATTTTAACATGAAGTTTTAGATAAATTGCAAACAAATTTATCACCAGAAGAAATTACAGTCCTGTTCTCCATGAACAATATTACTTAAAGTCATCCAGGGCAATTCGGTCCTGGCATAAAGTGAGTATTTGGGACCTGGACTGTACTCTGTGTGTAGGGGGATCTTCATTGTCACTGAGGCTGACAAAGGATGTGTCACTAGGAAGCAGCATAAAGTATAACACTTCACTGAAATTCATAATGTTTTCCAGTTACACAGATTAGAAGATAGATGGAATTTTTAATCTTTTCAATTATTATTTTTATCATAGTAGAACTAAAATTAACGAGACGTTTGAGGACACTTGAAAAGTTCTTCATTGTCACAGCCATACATATATTTTTCCTGTGTCTTTTAATTCCATTTCAATATGTTCTGAATTTTTACTTCCACTTTCACCTTCTGTTATTTTTTTATGACTTTGATTGTCTTTGTCTATTTGTTTTAAATTATATTTAGCAAAAATCAGGCATTGTTGAAGTGCTATTCGTTTGTGTTTTTTTTTTTTTTTTTTTTTAAGAAAGGTCTGAGTTTTTCCAGTTCTGCTATAGCATTATGCCCATAGCCCAGGGCAACATTTCCCCCCACCTTTTCTGTCTCATCAGCATACTTGTGATATCTGGATCATGTTGTTTTAAAGTTTTCCAGGCATGCTGCTTTTTGTGTGTATGTTTTAATTAATTTTGTCTATTTTTTCCTGCAAGATAACTTAATAAATTATTTTCTTAATAAAATAGTGCTTGAATTTTTTATATATGTATATATATCTATGTTTTAATTCTTTCTTTTTGTTATCCCCTGATCCAGTTCAGCCAGAGATCTCTTGGACACATCCTGAATACAGACAAAAGCTTCGTTCTAGCCATTGTGTCTTACAAAATTTAAAAGGAAAATGTTTTTTCTCTGTTGTAATTATAGTATTTGATGACACCAGGCTGATTAGTGTAGTTGGCATGCTTGGGGTATGGGAAGCTTGAGAAGTGTGCCCATGAGAACATCATGAGGTTGAACAAGGCCAAATGCAAGGTCCTACATCTGGGTCAGGACAACTCCCTGTATCAACACAGGCTGGGGGATGAAGGAATTGAGAGCAGCCCTGTGGAGAAGGACTTGGGTGTACTGGTGGATGAAAAACTGGACATGAGCCAGTAATGTGCACTCACAGCCCATAAAGCAAACTCCATCCTGAGCTGCATTAAAAGAAACATGGTCAGCAGGTTGAGGAAGATAATTCTACCCCTGTATTCCACTCTGGTGAGACCCCACCTGGAGTAAGGAATTCAGCTCTGGAGTGCTCAGTACAGGAAAGACATGCTGGAGTGGGTCCAGAAGAATGCCATGAAAATGATCAGAGGGCTGGAACACCTCCGCTATGGGGAAAGGCTGAGAGAGTTTGAGTTGTTCAGCCTGAAGAAAAGAAGGCTCTGGGGAGACCTTACTGCAGCCTTTTGGTACTTACAAGTGGCTTATAGGAAAGATGGAGACAGACTTTATTAATATTAGGGGCTGTTGTGATCAGACGAGGGGTAATGGTAAATTGTTTACTCCCTGTGACTTCAGTTTTCTTACAGCATTGTAATCTTTCAACATGATGGAACTATTTCATTTCCAATCCTTAAAGTTATTTTTTTTCTTCAGTACTAGGAAAAAGAAACTGTTTCTTTAAAAACAAACAAACCAACCAACCCACCAACAACTAAATACCTTCTGTTAGGGTTGGAAACTAATTTTGATAAATCTTGAAATATTTCACAAAATAGAAAAATTATTATGCTTTTCTGTAGTGGGTTTAGTTAGCAGTATAAATGATACTTCTCCATGAGGAGAATTTCACTCTGATCTGATCTGATCTGATACAGTTTATATAATTGTGTCATTTTTATTCACCTTTTGTACTTCCTAACTGTATTAGCATTTGAAGAAGAAGATGCTGCTGTAGACTGTTAAAAATTAGTGAAGCAAACATGAAGAGATGAAATATTTCTGAACAATAATCTAGTACTTCAGGGTCCGAATGACAAAAGTCAGTGGCACTGTATGATTATCTTTATTATTGATCTACTAATACAGAAATGACCCTAACCTAACATCTCTCTCTGAAAACCAATAGACACTCCTTTTCGAAAGATGAATTGAAGTTTAGACCTTTCAATCTGATATGAGATTAAAGATATCTGAATGGCTCAGGTATACCAAAAACTTTGCTAAAAGAAACAGATTCTAGATGCCAGTGAAGTCAAACTGGCAGGTGCCACTCTAGTCTGTTAGTGAAAAATGACCTGTGATGAAAGCAGGAACTAGTTATTTCTTTTTAAAAGCTATTCAGGGTATAATTTTAATGTTTTTTTCCAGAGTTGCTACTCTATAATGCCACCAACTCTATTACTAGAAATAACAGATGACCTTCACAAATTACCCTTATTTTTCACTCAATTTCTGTGTGAAAAAAAAATGTCATTGCCATTCATTCCTTTTGACACTGCAAGATTTTTAAGAAGATGTAAAGAAGCACATTTGTAAGTGAATGCACTCTGGATATGGTGAAAAAAGACTAAAAAAAGCCTCTGTCAAAGCCAAAAATATTTACCTGTAATAAAAGTCCCTTCCCTGATCCCTCAAAAATATCTTCAACAACTTCAAAAATATAATACAATAAAATTGACAGTATATTAAAAACATAAAATCTCCTTCTTGCATTCTTGTTTTTCAAAGATAGGCGTAACTTTCTAGGTTCAGTGTGGCAATGTCTCTGGTGCACTTGATGTGTGGAGGCAACCTGGGTTCAGTGGCCTCTTCTGCTACAAACACTACACTATCTTATGGAAGCAAATGAGGAACTGACTGTCTCCTGAGGCCAAAAGCTGCCAAACTCCAGATACAGGGTGAAGCCTGGGGTACCATTTACAGGTTATGAGGGTTGTTCCATAGCAGTGTCAGTTCTGGTGATTCCTAGAGAAGCTAAAGACTAGCACTAATACAGAGTTCCAGCTTTATTTACATGAGGTCTTTAATCTTTTTCAGTTTAAAATGTGTCCAATTTTAAACAAAACAGCAGTATTTTCCACCCTTCATCTGCCATGTCTGCTTATCCCCACATGTTTTGACATGGTTGTACGGTGCTCCACAGAACAGGATTCCTAATTGATTTCAATGGGGATACAGAGATATCATGTAGTGGAGCAGCACAGAAATAACACAAACTATCAAGAACAATCTGCCTTTCCATAGCCACATATGCTTGGTCCTGTGTATGGACAAAAGTCACAGCATTGCTTTCTGGGCCTGCTGCTAAATTAACAAGAACAAAACAAGAGCAGAGCCTATTAGCTTGGGCCTAGAGATGAACTAACAAGACCACATTTCCGGTTTGAATAATGAGCACAAACAAGGTACTTCAGTATATAACGGCCAAGAGCTTCAGAAAATTCTGCACTGCATGAAGCAGACACATCCTGAAGATTTATATAACAGAAGTGCTAAAACCATTACATAATCATGTAAGCTTATAAATATACTTTTTACTTATAACCCCGTGACAACACTTTCCCCTGGATGTTTTCTTTCCATGGCTTCAATTTATTTCTGAGAAGAAAATCAGTCATCTTGTCAAAATTGTTAGATTTTTCTCTTTGGAAAAGTTAGTCTGTCTGCTAATCTGAGAAGTATAACTTTTTAAATATGACTTGGAGAAAGTAAGTATTGTACCAAATCCCGTAGCAGCATTAATGCAATATTTTTAAATGTGTATTTATTTCTACCAACACGCTTTCTAGTGAGACAAAATTCTGTTCAGAAGTTAAATTCCCTTTAAAATCAATATTTGTTTAAGTGCCCTTCTGTCACTTATTTTTGGATCCTTCTCTTACCAGAGAGTTAGTATGTAGAGAAATAATGGAAGCCTGTTTCAAACTATTTAAACCACTTGGCTAACATTAGCATATTTTATTCTGTTTTGATAGGGGACTTACTTCCTTTAAGCCTCAAATGACTTTGCATATTCCTTTGTTCTTTCTCCCATCTTCATGTAAAACACATGTAACGCCTTGGGTTTTTTAATTAAATTTTAAAATAAGGAATGAAACAGAAAACCTTGTATTTTGAAGAGAAGAAAAATAGGATGACTAGATGGATTTTATTATTTTAAACATTTTCATTATTTGGTTAAGTTTTCCCTTGTTTCATACACATGAGAGCTCACTTCCCATTTTTCTTTTTCATAATGACCTCTTGAATATGTGGCTAAGTTTATAAGAAACAGAGGAACTGTTACAGCAGGAAAGGTTACAACAAATAGAATACTTTCTGAAGCTTACTGAAAACAGAAGGTTGTTTCCTTTCTGCCATCTATGAAAGTATGTAAAATTGCAGGGAAATGTGTATAGTCAATATAGAGTAGAATTTATTTTATAGTGATCTTACATCAGTGCAACTTATTTTCTGCAGCGGGATTTTCTTCTACTTGTTTACCAGCCTAATATAAAGAATGTGTTCTAGTTTTGGGGTTTCATTACGTAAGACAAGCTCTGCATTTTCTGAAGATTTTTATTAATAAAACGTGTCTAATTCAGCAGAGTAGGAATAATAGAAATTCATGTTATAAGTAGAACTGTCATTTTTTAAACATATATTTCCAGCAAAAATTGTTGACTGACTTAATTGCCACGCTTATATCCATTTTTACCTTTATTCTTTTATGTAAGTAAAACTAGCAACAAAATTATGGATAACTTTGAATGTCTCAGGCCTCAAGGATCAAGTACAACATTTCCATGAGTTAGTCAAAGGGACCACCCTTCTAAGTTTGAAAATGTTTCTCAAAACAGAATTTCCGTTTTCCAGAAAGCTATAATTTTCATTTTTTTCTGCAGATAGATATAGGTGAAGCAAACTAGATGTAGTTTCTTCCATTTCACTAGTTGGGAGACAGCTTCTAATTCATGACACAAACATTCTGTATTATGTTGGAAGTATTTTGTTTCCTTAATTCCCCAGCTTCTGCAAGATCTTTCTTGAGATTTGATGTTCATAAAAGTTTTGCTACAGCTTTCCCCAATGGAAGAATTCCAGCCTTACTCCCACCTACCTTTCACGTCTCACAGTGTATCAAAATATTGCTGTGGTCGGTAAGTACACACAAATGGTGCTGGGTACTTGGAACTGGCTAAATAGAATATTGATGACTTCTTTTTTTTTTTTTCCCTTCCAGCTACAACTTACTGGACACTGATCAGAAATTTCTGAAGAATCACCTGATGGAAAAAAACTTTTTATACCAACAAATTTCATGGGCAAGTCTGATCAGAAAAACAATTTTACCAAATTTTGCATGATTAAGTTTTGTTATATGAGAAAAATATTCCTGTTTCTACATGGTTAAAATGAATTCCATAAAGCATAAGATACTTCAATGTGGTTTTGTTGTTGTTTTTGTTTGTTTGTGGTTTTATTTATTTATTTATTTTAAACTTAAGCCCCTTAACTAACTAAAGTAAAAGTTCCTAAGCAGGTCAATAACTAAGGAATGCATCATACTCAGAACTTGTTAAATAATTCAAGTAGGTAAGTTAAGAGCAAAAACTCTTATTTTTAAAGATATTGGTGGATTACCAGCAGAAAGGCTGGTGTAGCTGTATGGATTCTCAGTGAATGAGCAGTACCACAAAACTGAAGTTGTCAGTAATCTGACCTCTTCCCCTCAAGAACATAATGCTAAGAGCAAAAAGACAGCAGTTGTGTGTAAATAGGTCCAATCAATAAGAGTCATGGTTTTAGGCTGTTTAGTAATAAAAAATGTGAACAACAGGTCAAAATATATTAAATCCAGTTTCCAACAAATTAATTCAATTTTACCAGAAATCCTTCCAATTTATAATGTTACAGAAAAATGTTGACAGGAATTAGTCAACAACAACAAATAATGTGATGAATAGAAGATTTTAAATTCGAAGAAACAATATATATATATATATATATATATATTTCTGTTAGATTAGGATAAAAACTAACCAAGTTTCTGTGTATATCCTTCTGCCTTGCAATGCACCTTTAATGTCAGTGACAATTTACTTAGAATGTCCTGAGTTTTAAGGGACCCACAAGGATCATCTAGTCCAACTCATGTCCCTGCACAGGACAATCCCAAAATTCATACCATGTGTCTGAGGGTGTTGTCCAGTCTCTTCTTGAACACTGTCAGGCTTGGGGCTATGATGCCTCCCTGGGGAGTCTGTTCCAGTGCTCCAGCACCCTCTGGGTGAAGAACCTTTTCCTAATGTCCAACCTAAATCTGCCCTGGCACATCTTCCTGCCATTTCCTCAGGTCCTGTCAAGATCAGTGCCTGCCCCTCCTCCTCCCCTTCAGAGGAAGCTGGAGGCTGCAATGAGGTCTCCCCTCAATCTCCTCTTCTCCAGGCTGAACAAACTAAGTGACTTGAGCTGCTCCTCATAGGGATTCCCATCTAAACCCTTTAACAAATTCATGGTCCTCCTCTGGACACTCTCCAGTAATTTTATGTCCTTTTTTAAATATACTGTGGCACCCAGACCTGCACACAGTGCTCCAGGTGAGACTGCACCAGTGCAGAGCAGAGCACGACAATCACCTCCCTCACGCGGCTGGCAATGCTGTGCTTGATGAACCCCAGGACATGGTTGCCCTCTTGGCTACCAGGACACCACTGGCTCATATTCAACTTGCCATCAGCCGGAACCCCCAGATCCCTCTCTGCAAAGCTGCTCTCCAGCATCTCATCCCACAGTCTGTATGTACAGCCAGGGTTGCTGTGTCCCAGGTGCATCAGATCTTCCTCCTGTATTCTAATGTACTTTCCCTCTGCATGGCCACTAGTCCAAAACACAGTAAAGTGCCTACATTGTTCTTTGAACATTTTTTAAGTTTTGAGGGAGCAAGGTGAAAGGTGAGTACATCTGCATACAGGTTGCTGCACTCTAAGCTAAAGCATATGACTGTCATAATGAGAAAAATATCTCAGGCTGGTGACATTTGAACTCTGAAAAATGAAGGTAGGAATATGTAGAATCCAGTGAGACAGTCTGAACTCTTCTAAACAGATTGTCTGTGACAATGCTCAAAACACCATAAAATAAAACAGGAGATGGCTGTGAACTTACATCATTCTGCTGAAGTCAGAATCATGCTGAGCTATGCTGGTCAAAGTTCTTGCCTTACACTTTGACTTTGAAAAAGGAAAAGCTCATAAAACATTATGTGAAAATTGGTGCCAAGAACAAGAAGACAGGGTAGGAAGGACTCTGGTTGCAACAAAAAATATCTTTGTGTGTTTACATTTCCATATGCATTCTCATCCCTCAACTAATTTTAATAAATAAATATACCTGGTTATGTGTTTTTTTCATAAGAAGCATATCTTGGGAAAAGAATTCAGAGGAAATGGAGCAGAATCCAGAAAGCTTTGTATGCAGGCAGAATGGAAAAGAAGATGGCAGCATTTAATAATCCACATTATCGTAATACTGTCTTTTCTATAATTCTATGTTTCATGGAGGTGCTGCACAAGAGCTGCACTCTAACTTGCATACCCAGAATTATACTAAAAGGGGATTCATCTTAATAAACAAAATAATGTTGTAAAACTTTAAACATGTCCTACATGTCCTACAAGTTCATCATAGCTTCTGAAGCTCTGTGGATGTAGCAGAAAGAATGATCAAGTTTATTTGGAATTTATAGGAGAAGTTTCAGAGGAAAAGCAGGACAATTACTATGACAGCTATCTTTTTCCTAAACTTCTTAGCAAAATCACAACATTTGGTGGTTGATTCTTCTGAAGTCCACTCTCCATGGAAAATTTGTTATTGGCTTCTAGGATGCATTAAGTATTCATATAATCTTTCAGGTGACAGTACCAAACTGCAGTAACCTAAATGACAATTCATGCTGATACGCAGAGTAATACCTAGTAGACTTAAATGTCTACAGTAAGTCCAGAGATGTGAGTAATAAAACATACTCCAATTATAAAATATTAAATACTGTTAGTACTGCTTTCTGTGATACTGTTGATTGTAAAAGACTTACAGCAAAATCTTCTATTAGTCTACAGTTTAAATAGAAAGGAAAAAAGTCCAGTTCTCTTGTTCAGTCATCTCCTGTTTCTGTACAAAACCATCTCAGCTCTTCTGCTTCTATGTCCTATTTATATTTCATTTGATTCTAGCTATTAAACAGTTTCACTGTTCTCTTTTCACTCCTTGACTTCAGTAAAGCCTTTGACACAATCTCCCACAACATCCTCACAGCTAAGTTGAGGAGGTGTGGTCTAGACGATAGAGTAGTGAGGTGGGTTGCAAACTGGCTTAAGGAGAGAGTCCAGAGAGTGGTAGTCAATGGTGCGGAGTCTAGTTGGAGGCCAGTATCTAGTGGAGTGCCTCAGGGGTCAGTACTGGGGCCAAAATTATTCAATATATTCATTAACGATTTGGACGAGGGAATTGAGTGTACTATCAGCAAGTTTGCTGATGACACTAAGCTGGGAGGAGTGGCTGACACACCAGAAGGCTGTGCTGCCATCCAGCGGGACCTGGACAGGCTGGAGAGTTGGGTGGGGAATAACCTGATGAAATTTAACAAGGGAAAGTGTAGAGTCCTGCATCTGGGCAGGAACAACCCCAGGTTCCAGTATAGGTTGGGAAATTACATATTAGAGAGCAGTGTAGGGGAAAGGGACCTGGGGGTCCTGATGGACAACAGGATGACCATGAGCCAGCACTGTGCCCTTGTGACCAGGAAGGCCAATGGCATCCTCGGGTGTATTAGAAGGGGGGTGGTCAGTAGATTGAGAGAGGTCCTTCCTCCCCTCTACTCCGCCCTGGTGAGACTCCATCTAGAATATTGTGTCCAGTTCTGGGCCCCTCAGTTCAAGAAGGACAGGGAACTGCTGGAGAGAGTCCAGCATAGGGCAACAAAGATGATTAAGGAAGTGGAGCACCTCCCTTATGAAGAAAGGCTGAGGGAGCTGGGTCTCTTTAGTTTGGAGACGAGGAGACTGAGGGGTGACCTTATTAATGTTTATAAATATATAAAGGGTGAGTGCCACGAGGATGGAGCCAGGTTCTTCTCGGTGGCAAACAATGATAGGACAAGGGGCAATGGGATCAAGCTGGAACACAAGAGGTTCCATTTAAATTTGAGAAGAAACTTCTTCTCAGTAAGGGTAACGGAACACTGGAACAGGCTGCCCAGGGAGGTTGTGGAGTTTCCTACTCTGGAGACATTCAAAACCCGCCTGGAGATGTTCTGGTGTGACCTCACCTAGGCGTTCCTGCTCCAGCAGGGGGATTGGACTAGATGATCTTTTGAGGTCCCTTCCAATCCCAAACATACTGTGATACTGTGATACTTTGCTGTCCATGATCCTTACTCATATATACAGATATTTCAGCCATTTGTCTGTCCTCAGTGAAACATCAATCCAATCAGATAACAATAAGAACAATCTGGCTTTCCAGCTCCATCTCATCAATGCAGCTAATAATTTAATATATTATTGTAATACCAGAACTACTTAACTACTTCTTTCCCAGAATAAAAAAATCTACCTTACTTTGTCACCCCTGACTTGACAATGTACATTATGTCTCTCAAAACAACTTTTCCTGTTCTAGCACACCATTTTTGAGACAAGGAGAATTGGAATGGCACGTTATATGCAAGGTATGGACAAAACACAGATGTGTGCGATGATATGCTGATGTGATCCATTTTACTGCCTGAACTCTGAAGAATACTCTGAATTATTCTGAGGATCATTTTAACAGTGAGCAATTTCTCTACTCTGAGGTGTTCAGTCTTCATGCATTCAAACAGGAGTGTAGTGGTGTTGTATCTTTATAGTGACAACAGAAAATAAATCATATTTATTGCAGGTCTTTTCAGCATTCTCTTATTTTGTACATTTACCACGAGCAGACAGCATGTGCTTCTGTTATGTAAAGCCACTTCCCAATTGCAGAGGTCTGCTTTTGACACACATGACTTTTAAGTGTTTTTCCACCTCTGTGTTCTTTCTTTCACTGGTATGACTTCTATCTTCCCTTTCATTTATACATTAACCCTTAAGTTTTGGACATATTCATAATTTGTTCCTCTTTGCTGGAAGTAGATTCTTTCATGTTTCCTCATTATACCATATCATGGTTTGTAGTATACTCAATTCTGTTCTCTAGTCTAGAGAGTTAGAAGTTTTTCATTTTGTTGCTAGCTTTTTTTTTTTTTTTTTCCACGGGTCAGAGTATTACACTGCTGCTTCCTGTATACATCGGTTTCCAAGCACTGAATTCAATCTTCTGCAAGGTCCTGTGGATGCTGTATTCAGTAAAATACACTGCGGTCTTTCCTAGCTTGTTAAATCTCCATCCTTAGTGTCTCCGTCATAACTTACCCAAGAAAAAGACTAATATTTCAGTGACATCTGTGTGCAGAGACATTTACTGTCCCTTTTCCTTTCAACATCATAGTGTTTCCTCAAAAAAAAGAAAGAAAGAAAGCAACAAGCGAACAAAAAACCCAAACCCAACAACGAAACAAAACCACTGGCTTTTACTATAGCTTTGAAGAAGAGAGGACAAAAAATGCAGAGATGATGCTATGCCTATAGTATCGTTTCTGCTACCCATCATTTTTCGGCTTTCTTTGGTGCCTTGAGATCGACTGACAGACACTTTTCTCAAACGAGATCTGGCATCAAATAGAGGACTGACTGGGAAGCTGTGTGCCAAGGATGATCAAAGGCAAATAGTGTCTAACACTTGGTGAGTCTCATTTCTCACCATATGACACAGTCCACAGACAGAAGCTGATAACTACTAACTTGGTGCAGAATTAATTGCAGTTTTGGATTGTGAATTACAATCAATACATTTTTGCCAATGAGAAATAAGTTTGTTAATTACAGTAGTGTAAAACTCCATGCTTTGGGATTTGGCAAACTCTTGGAAAGCATTTTCTGCATCCTTCTGGCTGTGGAACTATTTTCCCTGCAAAAAGCTGTTGAGATGCTTGAAGAAGTGGTAGTTGGTTGGCAAGAGGTCAGCTGAATATGGCAGATGAGGTAAAACTTCACAGCCCAATTCGTTCAGTGTTGGTTGTGTGACATGCATTCAGGTGTTGTCGAGGAGAACTGGGCCCTTTCTGTTGACCAATGCCAGCTGCAGGTGTTGCGGTTTTTGGTGCATCTTATTTCTTTGCTGAGCTCACTTCTCAGATGTAATAGTTTTGCTGAGATTCAGAAACCTGTAGTGGATCAGACTGGCAGCAAACCACCAAACAGTGACCATGACCTTTTTGGTGCAAGTTTGGCTTTGGAAAGTTCTTTGGAGGTTCTTCTCAGTCCAACCACTGAACTAGTCATCATCAGTTGTGAAGTAAAATCTACTTTTTGTTGCATGTCACAATCTGATTGAGAAATTGTCCCTTGTTGTTGCATTGAAGATGACACTTAAAATGATGATTTTTTTTAATTCTTGATCAGCTCATGAGGCACCCACTTATCAAGCTTTTTCACCTTTCCAATTTGCTTCAAATGTCAAATTACTGTGGAAAGTTTGATGTGAAGTTCTTCCGCAACTTCTTGTGTAGTTGTAAGAGGATCAGCTTCGATGACTGCTCTCAATTGGTCATTGTCAACTTCCTATGGCCAGCCTCTATACTCCTCATCTTCAAGGGTCTCAGCTCCTTTGCAAAACTTCTTAAACCACCACTGCCCTGTACATTTGTTAGCAGGTCCTGGGCCAAATGCATTGCTGATGTTGCGAGTTGTCTCCACTGCTTGATGACCTGTTTTGCACTCAAATAAGAAAATCACTCAAACTTGCTTTTTGTCTAACATCATTTCCATAGTGTTAAATAAACATAAGATAAACAGCAAGTAATAAGTTATTAACCAAAAAACACCAAGTAAGAAAAGTGTATTAAAATGATGTATAACATCATTTCTTGTATAACATTGTATAACATCATTTGACGTATAACGTTGTTGTCAGAGAGTGCAAGGAAGCAACTACTAAAGCTAAGGCCTGCTTAGAATTAAACCTTGCAAGAGGGGTCAAGGACAATAGAAAGAGCTTTTTCAGATATGTGACAGATAAAACTAACACCAGAGGCAATGTAGGCCCACTGATGAATGAGGTGGGTGCACTGGTGACAGAAGGCAGAGTTTCTGAATGCCTTCTTTGCCTCTGTCAACTCTGCTGGGAGCTGTCCTGAGGAGCTTCGTACTGCTGAGGCCCCAGAGGAATTCAGGACAATGGAGGAGTTTGCCTTGGTTGATGAGGACCGGGTTAGGGAGCAATTAGGCAATCTGGACATCCATAAATCCATGGGTCAGGATGGAATGCACCCACGGGTGCTGAGGGAGCTGACTGAGGTCATTGCTGGACCACTCTCCATCATCTTTGCCAAGTCTTGGGAAATGAGAGAGGTGCCTGAGGACTGGAGGAAAGCAAATGTCACTCCAGTCTTCAAAAAGGGTAAGAAGGAAGACCCAGGTAACTATAGACCGGTCTGCCTCACCTCCATCCCTGGGAAACTGATGCAACAACTTATCCTTGGTGCCATCTCAAGGCATATCAAGGATAAGAGGGTCATTAGGGGCAGTCAATATGGCTTTACCAAGGGGAAGTCGTGCTTGACCAACCTCATTGACTTTTATGAGGACATAACGAGGTGGATGGATGATGGTAGGGCAGTGGATGTGGTCTACCTTGACTTGAGTAAGGCACTTGACACAGTCTCCCACAGCATCCTTACAGCTAAACTGAGAAAGTACAGTCTGGACAACTGGGTAGTGATGTGAACTTTGAACTGGCTGAAGGAAAGAAGCCAGAGAGTCGTGGTCAATGGGACAGAGTCTAGTTGGAGGCCTGTATCCAGTGGAGTGCCTTAGGGATCAGTACTAGGACCAGTACTATTCAATATTTTGATTAATATCAATTATTTGGACGAGGGAATAGAGTGCACTGTCAGCAAGTTTGCTGATGACACCAAGCTGGGAGAAGTGGCTGACATGCCGGAAGGCTGTGCTGCCATCCAGCGAGACCTGGACAGGCTGGAGAGTTGGGCAGGGATAAATTTAATGAAATATAAGGGAAAATGTAGAGTCTTGCATCTTGGTAGGAACGTGGCAGAACCCCAGCTTCGATTATAAGTTGGGGAATGACCTATAAGAGTGCAACGTAGGGGAAAGGGACCTGGGGGTCCTGGTGGACAACAGGATGACCATGAGCCAGCACTGTGCCCTTGTGGCCAGGAAGGCCAATGGCATCCTTGGGTGTATTAGAAGGGAGGTGGTTAGTAGGTCCGAGAGGTTCTCCTTCCCCTCTACTCCACCCTGGTGAGACCACACCTGGAATATTGTGTCCAGTTCTGGGCCCCTCAGTTCAAGAAGAACAGGGAACTGCTGGAGAGAGTCCATCACAGGGCAACAAAGATGATTAAGGGAGTGGAGCACCTCCCTTATGAGGAAAGGCTGAGGGAGCTGGGTCTCTTGAGCTTGGAGGAGACTGAGGGGTGACCTTATTAATGTTTACAAATATATAAAGGGTGAGTGTCACAAGGATGGAGCCAGGCTCTTGTTGGTGACAACCACCAGTAGGACAAGGGGTAATGGGTATAAACTGGGACACAAGAGGTTTCATTTAAATTTGAGAAGAAACTTCTTCTCAGTAAGGGTAACGGAACACTGGAACAGGCTGCCCAGGAAGGTTGTGGAATCTCCTACTCTGAAAATATTCAAGTCCCGCCTGGACACATTCCTGTGCAGCCTCATCTAAGTGTTCCTGGTCTGGCAGGGGGATTGGAGTAGATGATCTCTTGAGGTCCCTTCCAGTCCCTAACATTCTGTGATTCTGTGATATATTTTGATATCAAACTGTAAATTTCAACAATGCAAAACCCACAATTCCTTTTGCACCAACCTAATAGCAAGTGAGGGAAAATATGTAAAAAAACACATCCATGAGGATAAAAGGATTCATCTGTTTTCTTCTCAGAAGCAAATCCTGTTTGCTGACAGATTTGTTCTTATCTATGTTTTCTGTCTCCTCTGAAGTATAATTTATCAGTTAAACTGAAAAGTTGTGAAATGCAAGATGCTGCAATGATACTATATGTTATTTTCCTCTAACATTCTTCTAAACTGAAAATTAACAGATTCTTGCAAGATCACTTCTGGTCTACATAATTCAAAATTCACCAAAATACACACAAAATCACAGTAGGCTCCTGAGCAGGCTATTCTCAGAGTTTTAGGAATGCATCACCAAGTCCAGGGTCATTAGCCACCCTACTGACCTCAGGAGCATGCAAAAAATTTTAAACCAGGACAAACAAGAGTATGTGTATGATAGTAGATTAGTTTCCTTAAAATTAGCTACTGTGTGATTTAGGCTATTTTCCATCATTGATTAGGTAATAGATTTCTGTCTCCCGTAAGAGATCGTCTAAGTTCAAGGCTTAGCATTTCTGCAGGGTGGTTTTGGCTGAAGGTTATCATTCAGTCTTCTCAGAAGGTCAGACACTTGAAGCAAGTGCTCTTCAATTAGACAGATACACTCAAAAGGCTTGACATACTTTCTGTTATGATCTTTCACGTATCTTCTGACATAAGCCTCAGAGTCTGCAGCTCTGTCCTACTGGGTGAAGAGACAGCACAGCTCTCTTTTGTTCTTCTGCTTCTGTGTCTTTGTACTTAAATATTTTATGGCAATATATCAGAAAAAGAGAACAAAAATGGAGAGGAGAAGAGAAGAGAGGAGAGAAACGGAGTGGAGGGGAAGGGAGGGGAGAAGAGGGGGGAGGATTATTCCTCACTTTTGTTAGTGGACCCAAAAGTGATTAATCTTTGTTGGACTCATGTACACTATGTTACCACATAAAGAATATGAAACTGCCATTTTACTTTACTAAGTTAAATGTCATACAGTCAAATTGTCCTTTCAGTTTTCATTGGTGAACATAAATTACTTTTAATAGAATGTGCCAGTTAAATTTCTAAATAACAAATGTATTTGAGAAACACTACCACAAAAAGGGGCTTTATGATGCTTAAGATAATTTGTCATATAAATATTTTCAAGTGCTGGCTGCTTGCAACGCTGATTTTTGGATGTAAAAATAAATAACTGATTGAGATGAAGCACTTAAGTCATGCAGTTGCAACTACACTCAAATAGATATTTGAACATACATAGTTTTGTGTGCAATATTGCAGCATTTCTCAATTGGCACAGTGAAAAATGCTTCAATATAGAAAACCAGATCAGATATAAAATAAAGAACATATCCAAGTGGAATTTTTAGCATTTGAATTCTTATTAATACTTACTGAATTCTTCTCTTACTATAACTTAAAGTAGTAAAAACACCTTTTGTGGTATGAGGAATCTAAATATTCAAGAGAGATGCACATGCATGATGTATCATGTATGTGTATGAGATTAATGTGCATGAAGCTTACAGTGTTCAGTGTTTTATTTTACAGTTCAAGGTTCTGAAGAATACCTTTATCATGAAGAGTATGTGACTTCGGAAGCAATAGTTATCTTCAGTGTTTTCCGATCCTAACAAGTGTTAAGGATCCCTTTTTTTTTTTTTCCACAAGAAACAGTCAATAGCATGATAAGGTATTTTACATGATAAGGAATATTACAGACTACAGTTTATGCAGTCCATCAATTAGGAAAAGCTTGGGGATGTTTGACATATTGTTTGTTGTTGCTATTTGCTAATGGAAACATAGTTTTATTTTATTTTTGAGATTTGTTTTGTATCCAAAATAACTTTTCATTTCACAGCAGAGGATTGTTCTTTTGTTTAAATTAACTTTAGAGAATCATCATAAAGCACGATATATATAAGCTCGCTTGTCTTTTTGGTGTAGATTTTTGTTCCAAACACATGCAGTTAAGTAAGTCTGAAGTTTAAGATTAAACATGGTGTATTCACAAGAAGTAGGACAAACCAGTTATTTTCACATTGCTTATAGCAGATTTGTTATAAAATAAACGATCAAAATTAACTAAGTAAACATGAAAAACATAAATTCATAAGCAATATAGACTTCCTTTTATGTTCAATTAATATATATCATAGCAAAACTAGTCAAGATATTTGTCTTTTCCTAATCCATCTGTATTCATTTAACTCATTAAAATTTCTATGCACCATATGAAATGTGGCATTTACTAGTCCATGGTTATGCTATGATCTCTAAGTAGAGAGGTGTTTTAATCATGACAGTGAATGAAGAGCAGAGAACTTTGTGCTAGTTTTAACTGTGGATTATTTTATATTATGGCAAAGAGCATTTTTGTTTAATGTGAGGCTTTGGAATCCAAGACAAATTCTTTCAGTGAAATGGTTTTATGTTTTCCTGAAAGATCTAAGTTGTTTCATGTTCATCAAAACAAACCTTTTGACTTGCTCTGTTATTTATCTAACACTGGGACACGTAATGAATGATGACATTCTTGTGCATTGACATTATCTCTTAAAGAAGTATCAAAGTACAAAAATATTATTTTTAATTTTATAGTAGATTTTCTGTCGTGGTTCCAGAGTAGTTTCTTACTTATAAACACTACCAATCACTTTTCTGCACAATTTCACTGTTACCTACTGGCTATGCCTTTCATTTGGAGATATCTTAGTGAAGGAATAGAATGCTTGTTATAAAATAATGCTTTGATCGAATGATCTGGTCACTGACAAGTTGAAGAAAGAAATAATCTTCAGAGACAAGTGATAAAAATAAAGAAAAAAAATATTCTAAATGGGATTGATGGGGTAAAGAGAGGAAAAAAAAGGAAGAAGTTTCAATCCCTTTACTGTTGTGGTCATATTATATGGTTTTGACTGGAGGAAAAAATATACGAGTAATCACTCAGCTTTAATCAGGTTATTCAAAGAAAACAGCTTCAGCTAGGATTTGCCATTTAGCCTGGAAATAGGATCATAGAATCATTTCCATTGGAAGAGACTCTCAAGACCATCTAGTCCAACCATTAGCAAAACACTGACACTAAACCATTGGGATACTGGCACTAAAAATTGGATACCAAATTTCTTATGAACTTTATTGTTGAAGAGTCAGATATGAAGAAGCCTTTTCTCATTTTCCTGTCACTTGAAATAAAGAAACAAGATATGCTCATATTTTGAACCAGTTAAAATGCTTAAAAATTGTAATGTTTTATGCACTGCTCTGCACAGAAAATCTGAGCAAGGCTTTGATAGAAGTAGAGGAGAGAAGTTTAACATCATCTGTATACTTAGCATAACCACAGTCCCTGATAGCCTTTGGGCCTTTTTGGAAGTCTGAGCAATGTAACTGGTATGATGATGAATTCATACACTAGCAAAACACACTTCTAAAGCTCATATGCTAATGGTTACAGCCTTCACATCTATGCTTTGTGCTTTTCTAGTTCGAAATAATGGATGTAGGAGCACATGTTGACTTTGAATCTCACATTGACACAGACTGTCTCACAGCTATAATTATCCGCTGGAAAGAAAGACATGAATGCAGAGATTTACCCCTGGTTGTTTATGGTCCCTTTGTCATGAAGGCAATGCTAATGAGCTCTCAGAAAATTTTCTCTCCTGAATCTCTCCCTTACTACTTCTCTCTCTCCCTCTCATTTGACATGTTACAAAGAAATTATGTATCTGACTATAGCAACTAAATTCGTGATTGTTCATATTACCAAAGGTAGTAGTGTGTAATTTATATAGATCATTAGCAACCACTGAAGCTGTTAAGACATTATTAATTCTCTAATACCATGTCATACAGTAAAGGTGCTGTAAAATGTAAATAACTAGAAGATCTCTGCAAAATAAATCTTGTTCAGATGTTTTAGAATCTGCTGTACATGTTCAAGGATCTTGACACATAGTTTTTTTCTGGGGTCTGACATTTGAATTTATTAATTTTCATTATATTAAAAATAGCAGAATACCCACAAAAGAACAAGGATGGGAGATAAAAGTACAGTGAGATGCTTTAATTAATGTTAGGCTAACCTTGGGAAAAGTAAGAAATGTCAATTTTCCCTGTGCATGAGACTGAGTTTACTGTCCAGATCCAGAGACATGCAATTATGATTTATTTCTTAGGAAAAAAGAAATTTGTAAAGAAAAGTCACTTCCTCCAACAGCATCTGTGAAACGTGAACTGATACTGAATTTTGCTAACACTCAATAGTAATAAAAGTCCTCATCCAAAACCCATAGAAATCAATAGTGGGATTGGTTCAGGCACTACCTGCCAGTTTGCATCAATGTACAAATTATGTCCATTGCCACTTTCCCACCAAAGGAAGATTTGTACGTTATAAGACACAAACACTGGGTAGGTGACCATGTGGTAGGCTACCAATACTTTATTTTTACTTGTGTGTAGGAAGAGGTTCCTTTTAATAACAGCAAACTCTACTTTGCTCACTTTCTGTTCTTAAATACTCCTTTATTTTTCTAGCAACAACTAGACAAAAAAAGAAAAGTGGTAACACTTGCTTTTAAATGGTTGGAACTGGCTCACATTTAATCAGTTTACTTTTCTGCTTTCATACATCACTTTAGTATGGCAATCTTATTTTCATTAGTTGCATGCAAAGTAAAAGGTAGGAATATATCCATTGCTAGACAGTAGCTGATGCATTAATCTCACTACTATTCAGATATGTTCAGTCCTGTGCTGCTAGGATAATAAATAATTGTTATTCAAGTGACATTTTCATCTCACATCCTGAAATCTGTTATTCATATCCATTCACATCCCTAGTCTACAGCTGCCCATTCACAGAGGATCTTACAATAACAGCTATAGACAAAGCATCTGAAACTGTGGAACTATTCACTACTTGTTAATATTTATTTGGAAGTATTACCAGATTCTTTCTCAGCTTCTCTAGAAATCATTGGTAAGACATTGAAAAGAATGGTGAAAGCATTTTAGTCTACAATGAGACTGCTGCTAATCACAACATTTATCTATGATATGCTAATATGATATAGTAAGTGTTAATCTTTGAGCATTGAAACCATCACGAACTGCTCAAACTGTAGTAATAACCAGCTGTTAATCTGTAAAGACTGGTGCCGCCAGACAGATGCTTGTAATCTCAACTGAACACTCCAGATAAGGTTACTGAAAAAATTCAACAGACTACCCCATCGTTCACAGAATAGAATCATAGAATGGTTTCAGTTGGGACAGACCCTCAGGACCATCGAGTCTAGCCATAACCTAACCTAACTCTAGCACTAAAACATGTCCCTAAGAACCTCATCTAAATGTCTTTTAAACACCTCCAGGGATGGTGACTCCACCACTTCCCTGGCAGCCTGTTCTAATGCCTGACAACGCTTTTCATGAAATTTTTTTTCCTCATATCCAATCTAAACCTCCCCTGGCACAACTTGAGGCCATTTCCTCTTGTCCTATCACTTGCTACTTGGGAGAAAAGACCTGTCAATCACACCTCCAGATCCTTTTCTGCCAGGCAGCTTTTCAGCCACGTTTCCCTGACCCTGTGACATTGCATGGGGTTGTGATCATCAACTGTATGTGGCTCCATTTACTACAACTCTTTGGCCCTGGCCCTCTAGCCAGTTCTTTGTCCATCTAAGAGCACCTAGAGCACAACTGATCTGACTAATAAAGACTGAGGCAAAGAAGGCATTTACTATCTCAGACTTTCCCCCATCTTCTGTCACTATGCTTCCCCCTGCATCCATCAGAGAACGGAAATTCTCCTTAGCTCTTCTTTTGTTGCTGATGTACTTATAGAAGCAATTCATGTTGCCTTTTACAGTGGTAGCTGGGTTCAGCTATAGCTGAGCTTTGACCCTTCTAATTTTCTCCCTGCATAACCTCATAGAATTCTTATATTCCTGTTGAGTAGCCTGCCCCTCCTTCCAAAGGTTACAAATTCTCTTTTTATTCCCAAAGTTCCAACCGCAGCTCTTTATTCAGCTAGGCCAGCCTTCCATCACATGGGGACAGCCTGCTCTTGTGCATCTAAGATTACCTTCTTGAAGAGACACCAGCCTTTCTGGACTCCTTTATCCTTCAGGACTGTGTCTCAAGGGACTCTGCCAACGAGCCTTCTAAACAGCTCAAAGTCTGCCCTTCGGAAGTTGAAAGGAGCAGTTCTGCTGACCAC
The DNA here is from genome assembly GCF_037038585.1 of Patagioenas fasciata. Classification (NCBI taxonomy): domain Eukaryota; kingdom Metazoa; phylum Chordata; class Aves; order Columbiformes; family Columbidae; genus Patagioenas; species Patagioenas fasciata. The sequence goes on along the minus strand of NC_092560.1, from coordinate 22,140,892 downwards.
CTTTCTAACTTCTCTGAGGAGAGCAAACTAAATCATTTCATGATCACTATAGCCAAGGCAACCTCCAACCAACACATTGCCCATGAGTTCTTCTCTATCTACAAACAACAGATCCAGAGGGTCACTTTCCCTAGTAGGCTCACTAACCAGCTGTGTCAGGAAGTTGTCTTCCATGCATTCCAGGACCCTTCTAGACTGCTTCCTCTCTACTGTGTTGTATTTCCAGCAGACATTTTGTAGGTTAAAGTCCCCCATAAGAACAAGGTTTAGCAATCGGAAGACTTCTCCCAGCTGCCTGCAAAATTCCTTTGTGGCCAAGTGCTTCTACTGTTTATGACACACCAATAACCCTTGTGCTTCTCTTCATGCATGGTTCTCCATCCCCTTTCTCCACCGGGATGGCAGACTGAAGGGCTTTATTAGCACTACCCTCAAATACTGGCATATTGCCCCTGTGTGTGCCTCTGCCACATCTGGTTTCCTCCCCTTTCCCCTTCAGATCTAGTTTAAAGCCCTCTCAATAAGTCCTGCTAACTACTGCCGCAGGATCCTTTTCCCCTTTTGAGACTTATGTGTCATATTTGTTGCTAGCAGGCCAGGTGTCCTTTAAGCCAACCCATGATCAAAAAACCAAAATTCTGCCAGTGACACTATTCCTACTGCCAGGTGTTGATCTGGTGGGTCTTCTGCATCTTTCCTTGTCATATCCTGCAACTGTGGGGTCAGAGGAGAACATTACTTGTGCTCCTGATCCTTTAACCATGCGTTCCAAAGCTTTGAAGTCCCTCTTGATTGCCTTAAGTTTTCCCTTTTTAGTTTCATTACTGCCTACCTGAAAAATTATTAGGGGATATTAATCTGAGGACCTAATCAGGGCAGAAAGTTTTCTTTTTACGTCTTTAGCCCTGGCCCCCGGGAGGCAGCAGACTTCCCTAAGAAGTGGATCTGGCCTGCATATAGGCCCTTCTGTTCCCTTTAGAAGGGTGACTCCTATGACTACAACCTGCCTTTTTTCTTTGTGGGAGCTGTTTTGATATAGGGTGCAGGATGATTTATCCTCTGCAGTACCTCCAACTTAGTGGAACTGCCTCCCTCAGTGTTGTTGTTTGGTTTCACTTGCAAGGTCTCCTACCTGTTCTGCAAGGGAACCTGGGAGGGTGGGTGGTCACAGTAGGGATCCTTTTCCTTTTATGCCAGGCAGGATCTTGCTGAAATTTCCCCTTATTCCTCAAGTCATTACATTCCACATCCTGAGCCTCATGCCTGTTGGACTGAGGCACCTGGGAAAGTGGGGTAGGTAAGTGGGTGTTTCTCTTGCTACCCTGAGTGAGGACTTCCTTATGTTTGCATTGACCTGCCTTCTTCAGTCAGGCAAGGGGAGGATCCAGGAATCCCTTGATCTTCATTTCCTGCAGGTGGTCTTACCTGCCCCTAGGAGGCCAGAGCTTGATCTTACCAGTCAATTTCCCATTCCAGCTCCCTGTTACTTCTCAACCTTTCCACCTCTTCTCTCAGCTCTACTACCAGGCTGAGCAGGTCGTCCACATGCTCACATCTCACACAACTATTTTCTCTATTGCCATTCCATAGCAGTGAAAGGTTCTGTAATACTCTGCAGCCTGAGGTCTGGGTGGCTGCATATTCCCATGGCAGCTCTTTCTGAGTTGCTGCCTCCTTCCTGTTGAATATAGAGTACTTACCTTTGCCCTGAGTGGATACCATAGTGGGCTTCTTCCATGAGAGTGACAACAACCAAATGATGTAAATCACTTGACCCTGCTGAGCTTCCTTGCCCTGTCTGCTTAAACTGCCTGCATAAACTGCTGCGATAACTGCTTCACCCCTCTTTGCTGTGCTCCTGGTCACCTGCACTCCCTAGGAGGGCATTAAATATCCCCCAGTTTCTCCTGGCAATGTCCCTTCCATGTCAGCCCCTCTTGTGAGATCAGCCACTTTCCTGGTGATTCTCTTGGCGGAACTGCAGCTCCAGGATCTCCTCTTTGTCTCCTCAGTCCATGCCCAGCCTCAACTCTTACTGTAGCTTCTGCTGTGCACGTTGGTTCACTGCATTTAAATCTCCCATGGTTGTTCTGTGGCTGCTGCTGTGCTCATCACTTGCTGCTGATTCATTAGAAAAGAGAATTTCTGGGGAAAGGGAAAGAATATGAAAGCTGAAATGAGATTTGACTGTCAGCATGCTCTGGTAAGATTTTGAGTTGGCTAGATGAGGCAAAAGGAGTATAACTATGACTATCATCTTCTACACAGAAGCAGATCCAAAATTTATTGGCTAAAATAGGTGCTAAATTTACGAACTGGATTTTCCTAGAAATAACGTTTTTGAAATGAAGTTAGGTGTTGTACAAGGGAGAGGTACTGAGCTTTTTGTGCCGCTTTAGACAAGAGACTTGGAAAATTTTAAAGCTGGAAATACTCTACATGGGCTGCGTAAAAATCGGAAGAAAAATAGACAGGTACAGGTGATCTTAATGCAGCAAGAAGACTGATTGACATGTTGGCTTTCCAAAGAGCTGTCAAACTAGGACAGACACAAAAGAGGAAGAAGAAAAGTAGATAAATAAACATTTATATTTACAAACAAAAACACAGAAAACATTTTTCACTGAGAACTATCTTTTCTCATCAAGTATAAATTACTTCAATTACTTAGACACTGCACTTACCGTCAAAATAAGGAAACAAGGAAGCTTTTTTTTTTTTTTTTTTTAAATCTCTTTCTTTGATCTGGTCTATTTTAGCAACAAAATACAACACAACAGGCTATTTTCTGTTTCAGTCTTCCCCACTGATTAAGCATGGCAAGACTAAGAAGTACTCTAGTTTGTACTAGTTAATATGTCACCACAAAAACGGTTAATTTAAGTTGCAGTTGCAACACTGTCAGGATTTAACCCAAGCTAGCAAAACAACCATTTGCTTGTCCCCTCCTCGGTCCCCCAAGTAGTGGAGAGAATCAAAAGAAAGTTGTATTGAGATAAACACAGTTTAATAAAATAATAAAACACTAATGCACTACTAGTAAATATATATCTATACAAAATAGAAATAAAAGATACTCAAGGAAATTCACCATGAACTCTGTCCACACTAAGCAGTCTGTCCCAGGAAGCAGCACCCTGGTCCCAAAAAGAGGAAAAAAAAAAAAAAAAGAAAGAAGAAGAAAGGCTCAGAGGCCTCTGCAAAATGGCAAAAGGTCAACCTAAACATCCCAAACTGAACTCCTCTGGCTCTGATATACAAAAAAGCTAAGAAAAAATGTGCAAGAGAAAAAAAAAAAAAATGCCCAAGAGCAAGAACTAGAATGCCTGAGAAAGAGAGAAACCAGAAGATCCCCACTCTCCTTAAATACAAAGCATGACACTAATGGGATGGAATACTTTCACTGATCAGTCTGGATGTCAGTCAAGCTCTGATTAATTTAATGTCTGCCTTTCTTAATGTGTCACACCTGTGGTCAAAGTGCTCAGAATGTCCTTGGCTCTCAGACCAGAGCAATTAAAAACATCAACTCTGTCCTGAGGTGTTATCTTTTTCTTCTCGAACCAAGTCCAAATAATGACTGTGCTAGCTGTGAAGAAGAAAGGTTTCTAACTGCATGAAGAAAATTAACTCATTTTCAGTCAAACTAGCACAAGGTACCCTTCCCAGAAAATGAAACTAAAGTTTCAAATCCCATTTTAAAATTTTAAGCATTAAAGTGAGGACAACTTGATGACCTCTTGTTTGTAAATGAATCAACATTATTAAAAAATTGTGAAGATAAAATGACTACAATATATTGTCTCCACTCATTCCCTCTCCTAAATCCAAATTCAGCCTTATCTTAATAATCACCATGAGGATGCTGATTTGCATGCTGTTTTCACATGCACAACTCCCACATCAACCACCAGAAAGAAATGGAGTTTTTTTTGTGAGAAGTTGTATGATTCCACAATAATTCAGTTGTCAGATAGTGGAGATATTTTCAATTTTGCAGTTTCTGACTCAAAAAATACAAATCCTTTTCTAAATAATAACAACAAATAACCTATGGAAGTTTTCAGTGCAGCCTGTCTAGGCCTGCTTCTGCTGTCTCATCCATGCATGCAAATATAAAAGGCTGCTGTTTAAAGCTGGCAACCCAGTAGAAAGGAAAAAAAAATCAGCTAGTGTTTTACTGTAAAGTCTTAGAACAATAATTCTGTTTACTCCAGTTTATCACACACTAATGGCCAGAATGTAAGGCTTAAAAATATGCATAAAGAGAGGGGTAGGCTCATTTTGCTGGAATCCTCCTCCTTGGAGACATAGCCTCAAGCCAGTGCTGACACAACAACAGACCTTAAGAAAGTCTATTCACAGCATCTATTTTAAGTAAGTGTGTTAAAGATAATATCAAGAATATAGAGTTAAGAAGGAAACTCTTTTGAAAGTTACGGGAGAAGGGTGTTTTCATACCATTAGTTCAGAATGCTTTACTTAACTACCTCTGGCATAAAAAAGTGAATTATTTTTATTTTGCTAAATTTTGGGTTACTTGAGGAAATTATTAAATAGTGCCTCTCAGACAAAAAAAAATAATCTAAAATAGGAGAAATGATATTCTGTGGATTTCTACGGCATAAAATATGCAAATATATGTATTCATAGAATCATAGAATCATGGAATCATTTTGGTCAGAAAAGACCCTCAAGATCATCAAATCCAATTGTTAACCTAACACAAGTAAGTTCTCCTCTAAACCGTGTCTCTAAGAACCTCATCTACATGTCTTATAAATAGCTCCAGGGATGGTAACTGAACCACTTCGCTATGCAGCCTTTTACTAATGCCTGACAATCCTTTCTGTGAATAAATTTTTCCTCATATCCAATCTAAACCTCCTCTGGTGCAACTTGAGGCCATTTCGTCTCATGTTGTCACTTACTACTTGGGAGAAGAGACCAACACCCTCCTAACTACAATCTCCTTTCAGGTAGTTGTAGACAGCAATAAGGTCTCCCCTCAGCCTCCCTTTCTCCAGACTAAACAGCCCCAGTTCCTTCAGCCACTCCTCATAAGACTTGTTATTGAGACCCTTCATCAGCTTCATTGCCCTTCTCTGAACTCTCTTCAGCACCTCAATCTCTTTCTCATAGTGAGGGGCCCAAAACTGAACACAGTACTCAAAGTGCAGCCTCACCACCACTGAGTACAGGGGGACAATCACTTCCCTAGTCCTGCTGGCCACACTATTTGTGGTATAAGCCAGGATGCTGTTGACCTTTCTAGCCACCTGGACACACTGCTGACTCCTATTGAGATGGCTGTGGACCAACACACTCAGGTCCTTTTCTGTCAGGTAGCTTTCCAGCCAGCCTTCCCCAAGCCTATGGCGTTGCATGGGGTTGTTGTGACCCAAATGCAGAAACCAGCACGTGGCCTTGTTGAACCTCATGCAACTGGCCTCAGCCCAATGATCCAGCCTGTCCAGCTCCCTCTGTGGAGCCTTCCTACCCTCCAACAGATCAACACTCCCACCTAAGTTGGTGTCATCTGCAGCTTATTGAGGGTGCACTTGATCTCCTTGTCCAGGTCATCGATAAAGACGTTGAAGAGAATTAACCACAATACTGAGGCCTAGGGAGTACCAGTCATGACTGGCTGCCAACTGGAGTTGACTCTATTCACCACAACTCTTTGGGCCTGGTCATATAGCCAGTTCTTTACCCAGCAAATAGTACACCCATCCAAGCCATGAACTGCCAGTTTCTTCAGAATGCTGTGGGAAATGGTGTCAAAGACTTTAATAAAGTCTAGGCAGACAACACCTACAGCCTTTCCCTCATTAACGTTATGTGTTATATATTTACATTTTGTACATATACAACTCTACATATATAATACGTATGTGTTACATGCACATGTGTATATATAGTGTATATATGTATACATATATATGTATAAATATATATGTTTATATAGACTGTTATTAAACAAAAGATGTTTACATTGAGTATGTTCTTCCTATACTTTAATGAGTACCTACTTTTTGTTCTGTAAAACAAACATTACATGATAGGCACATGAGAGAACACATTGTATAAGTGTATGAAACAAAACAATGAAATATTGATAAAATATTTTGAAAACTTGAAAAGAATCTGTCAATATGAAATTAAGAAATAAAGGCATTGACTCTTCATAATATGGCATTTTCTTCACTGTTGTAACTGGAACACCAGTGACCTTGAAGCCCAGACATTATAGGAGAGCTTAGTTTAGAGGACTTCCTGTTTAAATATTCTTCTAATGTTTTTAATATTATTGTGGTGACACCTGATCTCTGATTTCTTCAAAGCAGTGTCACATAAACACAGACGAAAAATACCCAACAGAAGCAATCATCACACTTCTTCTTTAGAGCCCATAAAAATACTTGTCCTGCTGTATACCTGCTGCTTTTCAGGCATTACATTAGAAATCTTTTTCACATCATACTTCATCTAAACACCCCTGCATCACTTAATTTGTCTGAATAAGACTTTCAAAACTAATGTATTAAGGACTCTAATCTTGTAAGGATACCCATATTTACTAAATCTAATTACTATGAATTATTACGAATAACTTCATTGACTCATCATGGAAATCTGCAGAACTGGGACTATGGATTACAAGTTTATGAGTAGCTCTGGCTCTGCAGTGCAACACTTAGACAAGTGATGCATAGTCCTTGTAAAGGCCTCTAATGTGTTAACTTGAAAAATAAAACATCATCTTCATTTTGGTATATGTGTTGTAAGATCTTCAACGTACTAGGATACAGGTACGTGAAAGTAAAATGCTTACACAACTGATTTTCTTCTGATTTCATGGTTTGGCTAATGCTCAACAGTAATATAATACATATATTCAAAGTAATTTTACACTGCGTTCTATCATGCATGGTAAATTAAAATATCCCATTAACTAAACAAATTTGTGGTGCCATAAATCAAAGCACACTAAGTAAATCACAGTTAGTGAAAACAGAATTGTAATTCCATCACAGTGATTAAGCAGAGGCTAGAAATAGTCCTATTTATCATATGTAATGTGCAGAGTATGATTATGAAACATAGAGTTCTGGGGTTTGGGGTTTTTTGAGCTTTAATTTCTTTTTCTGAATTGCATGTATAGTCCTTTTTTATAATTTTCTTGTTACGTCAAGGCCTTATCAAAATTAAGGAAGACCTTTTTAAGGCTGTATTTTTTAAGATTTGTCACAAAGCAAGTTATTGGACAATGTTGAAAACAAATAACAGTGTAATAGAATCATGTTCATGTCATTGAAACAAAAGATTGTTATTAAATAAATGATGTTTGCACTGAGTATGTTCTCCCGATACTCTAATGAGTACCTACTTTTTGTTCTGTAAAACAAACATTACATAATAGGCACATGAGAGAACACATTGTACAAGTCTGTGAAACAAAACCGTATCCCATGTGGTACTTCAGTGTGTTTGATTAAATTCACAGAGATGACAGCCTGTTGCACTCAACTAAGATATTTCTACTGAAGATATGTTAATAATAGAAGCTCATCCAAATGAACCAGACAAGTTCAACATTGTAGTTGGACTATCAAACAGTATTCTTATTTATTGAACTATTTTTTCAGGTAATTTAAATTAGGATATATAAATGTGGAAATGGGTCAAACATGTAGCTCTTGCTGTACTTTTGTATAATTTCCTTTCATACAAAAAATTTATTTCATAGAGGACTGAACAATACTCTACTATAGAGATATACCTATGGCAAAGCAAAAATCTGAATTATGACACATTGACATATTACATTATGACATCCAATGCTTTTGTTCTTAACCTTACTAAAAGAGAACAAGCCTAAAATTTGCTTGCTTGGTAGGCTGACTTCAGTCAGTCTCAGGAATCATGTATTAAAATTTTGGTTTGAAGTGTCCTGAAAGATATTACTTGTAAGGTTTCTGAGTTGTTCAATTGAAATCTACTTCGGGAAAGCATTTTGTCATAATCTTAATATTTAGATAATCTTAAATTGCTACAAGTTCTTGTGACATTAGCCATAGCCATCTGCTTAAAATAATGAGGTGTGTGTTTCAGTATTTTCCTGAAATGTTTTAGACCTGAATGTCATCATTATTTTCTGTATTTCTTTTATATTCTATTTGTCTCATATGTGTACCCTGCTAGCACAGCTGGAGAAAGTCCAATCTTTCTTTGTTTAGAAGCTGTTTTCACTAGTTTAAAATTATGCCACACTTTAATTTTTTAAATTAGACTATTCATTGTCAATTACCAGACTTACAGACAATTATTTTTATCCAATAAAATCATCTTATATTTTAGAGCAGGATTAAAGGAAACAACCTTGCTTTCTCTACATTATTGCAACTATTTAATCAATGAATTTAAACATTATTAGGATTAAGACTAGAAATTTAGCATATTGAGAGGAAGTTGTCTTTCGGTCACTCCTGTCTGTGAAATTCTGTTGACTTTTGTAAATGATAAGATTTTAATATTCTTTTTGCAAACACCTATTAAAAACTTGTCATATCTGCACAGTTAAATTCTCAAAAAAAAAAAAAAAAATCTACTGTGAACACACCTTACTAACTACCAGATCCCACGTGTTATCACCCTTTCTGCTAGGTGACAAAGCATTCTTCCCTGTAAGGCAGTAACTGAGTGAATTTTCTCTCTCCCAAGTTCTAATTTTGCCAGGCAGGAGCAACTGACACACCAGGTGCAGGAATGCAGAGCTCTCTCCTAAGAAATTCTGAAAGCCTTTTGCCTGGTTTATAGCCACATGAGGAAAAAAACAAAGCCACCTGGCTTGAAGACTGATGAGCTGACCTTGGCATGGTGGTGCCAAAAGAAGCTGTGACACTATGAGTAAGGGAATACAAGGATGTACTTCATGAAGTAAAGCTGGTGTATATGGAAACAAATGTGGCAACTACACAAATTCAAAGAGTCACAGAATTGCTCAGGATGGAAGGTACCTTGTGCTGGTTTGACTGAAAACGAGTTAATTTCCTTCATGCAGTTAGAAACCTTGCTTCTTAATAGCTAGCACAGTCATTATTTGGACTTAGTTTGAGAAGAAGAATACCCCAGGACAGAGTTAATGTTTTTAATTGCTCTGGTCTGAGAGGCAAGGACATTCTGAGCACTCTGCCCACAGGCGTGAGGCATCGAGGAATGGGAGCATGGATGGGGCAGAGCTTGACTGACATCCAGACTGATTAATAAGAGCATTCCATCCCGTTAGTGTCATGCTTCATAATTAAGGAGAGTTAGGGTCTTCTGGTCGGGCTCTTGTGTGCTCTCTTGGTCTCTCTCGCATTCTTCTTCACTCATTTTGTCGGAGCTGGGGGAGTAAGGCTCGGGACATTTAGTTTATCCTTTTGCCATTTTGCAGAGGCCTTTGGGCCTTTCTGCCTTTTTCCTTTTTTCTCTGTTCGGGATCAGCTCTTCATGACCAGGTGCTACTTCCTGGGATTGGCTGCTTGGTGTGTACAGAGTTCGTGAGAAATTGCCTTGAGTATCTTTTATTTTATATTCTATTTCTATTTTATATATATATATATATATGTATATATATATATATATTTACTAGTAGTATATTAGTATTTTGTTATTTTATTAAACTGTGTTTATCTCAATCCAAGTTTCTCCCTTCCCTTTCGATTCTCTCCCCTATTTGGGGGTAGGATGGGGAGGGGGGTGAATGAGTGGCTATCATGGTTGTATTGCTAGCTTGGGTTAAACCATGACACACCTCTAGAGATCTTCCAGAGATTACATAATCCTTTCATAATCTTTATAAGAATAGTTAATTTTCATATAAGTCTTTACAATCTTCATGGCCCTTTGCTGGATTTGCCCCAGGATGTCCACATCTCCCTTGTAATGGAGAGGTCAGACTTGGACACAGCACCAGATGTGTCTTACCAGTGATGAGCAGAGGGCAAAGATCAACTTCCTTTGACCTACTGCAAACATTCTGCCTAATACAACCCAGGAAGCTGTTTGCCCTATTTGCTATAAGGATACTTTTCTGCCTAATGATCAACTTGTTGTCCATCAGGGGCCATTGAGCTCTCTCTCCATAGCAGTTGGCTGTGTGACAATCTCCCCTTGAGTAAGAATGCCCTCTCAACTTTATCCCTCAAGGCTGAGAGATCCCTTACCTGACACTAGTCATCCATGAGTTGATATGTGACATTTTTTCATGCATGCAACATTTAAGATACGTATAGTAAGCTTACATGATAATATTTGTATTCTGTATTGACTTAAGTATAGTAAATGGTACAGTATTGACCACCCATCCATCTGTACTTGAGTATTTTACATACCTAAATTTATTGATTATATGATACTCAATAAACTAACTACCAGCTCAGATCTGCCCAAATGATCTCTGGCTTTTCTTCTGCAACAGTGTGAGTGGGAAGTGTAGCTGTTATAACTGGTACTATGACATCTACAGTAACGATGTAGAAAATGTAGAGAAAGTCCCTGCTCCCTAAGACTGGTTCAAGTTTAGATCTGTATCTATTTAACCACAGCTGACAACCAAGTACCACACAGACACTCATCACTCACCATGCCCCCTCAGTGAGATAATAATAATAATAATTACTATAACAACAACACCACCACAACATTAACACCACCACCACCACCACCACCACCACCACCACCACCAATAATAATAATAATAATAATAATAATAATAATAATAATAATAATAATAATAATAATAATAATAATAATAATAATAATAGAATATACAAAACAAGTGAAGCTGTCCTGGCTGTGTCCTCTCCCAGCTTCTTGTACACTTCCCACCTTCTCGTTGTCAGGTCAGTATGAGAAGATGAAAAGGCCTTGACTTGTTAGCAACAACTAAAACATCAGTGTGTTATCAATATTAGTCGTATTCTAAATCTCAAACAGAGCTACTCTGAAGAAAATTAACTCTACTTCATTTGAAACCAGGACAAGACCTTATTTGAAATTGAAATCTATATGTTGGCATGTGCAGTATTGTTGCTGATGGAATTTTGAGAAATTGTATATAAAATGATTTGGGAGAGATGGGGAGATAAGTCACTAGAGACTTCTTAAAAGAAAATTACTTTGCAGATAGTGCTATCAGATCTTCAATTGAAAACAGTGTTCCTACAGGGAGAGCAAAGATGGAAGGATGTTCCCTGGCTGAACTTAAAAATAGAATAGCTGGGGGTGATAGCATTGATATTGTAAGAGAGATGTGAAGTATCCTGCACATCTTCCCTTCTTAATGAGGTGGAATGTTTGAATAATAGACAAACCTTGATTTCTTATATAGAATTGGCTTTAGATATCATTTTATATGTAAGTTATGTGTAGGCTATATTTATGAAAATGACCCTTTTCACCAGCAGACTATAGAAAATTTTCATTCTTTTGAAAGACAAATTTTATGCTTAGTTTTGAAAAATGTTGTTGTTCTTTTCTTAAATATTTTTCCATCTTCTTTTTGCCATGTTACTACATCCAGGCTACATATAAATACATGATAGAAAGTAAGAAAATATGATCTGCAGCAAGACTCTAGAACCTCATGTTGTACCTCACTATCTTTATGGCGGTTACAAGTACATCTTATAAATGTTTTTTTTTTTTTCTTTAAAATAATTTTAAACATTTGGCGAGGGGAAAGATGAAGTAGACACTGCCTTAGGCTTAAAAAAAATCTTAAAAAAAATTTTCTCTCCATGCTGGCCATTGCCAGATGCTTCAATCAGGCTATTATTCTTCATCACATTTTTGAAATTAATATGATTGTCTGCTACAGAAATACTAAGATTATTATCCAAAGAAACAGAAGATTTTGGGTGTTGTAATGGAATATCTTACAGGCAGTTTTCATTGACTTGAATTTCCAGAAAACACATAGGTATTATTTCTAATAGAGAGAACAGATCTTTTTCCTCTTCTTCTTCTTCTTCTTCTTCTTCTTCTTCTTCTTCTTCTTTTTCTTCTTCTTCTTCTTCTTCTTTTTCTTCTTCTTCTTCTTTTTCTTCTTCTTCTTCTTTTTCTTCTTCTTCTTCTTCTTTTTCTTCTTCTTCTTCTTCTTCTTCTTCTTCTTCTTCTTCTTTTTCTTCTTCTTCCCCTTCTTCTTCTTCTTCTTCCCCTTCTTCTTCTTCTTCTTCTTCCCCTTCTTCTTCTCCTTCTTCTTCCCCTTCTTCCTCTCCTCTCCTCTCCTCTCCTCTCCTCTCCTCTCCTCTCCTCTCCTCTCCTCTCCTCTCCTCTCCTCTCCTCTCCTCTCCTCTCCTCTCCTCTCCTCTCCTCTCCTCTCCTCTCCTCTCCTCTCCTCTCCTCTCCTCTCCTCTCCTCTCCTCTCCTCTCCTCTCCTCTCCTTCTCCTGCTACTATAAATCAAAATAATTAAGTAATAATTCATTGTTCTATCTACATAGACAAAGTTGAGACTATTTTATGAATTTTTAAGTAGTCCTATTTTCACACATAGTTTCATCCTGAGAAACACACATCTCTCATTCTGCAGTTTTGAAGAGTGTTTATGTGCATCCTAGTTTCAAGCATGTGTTTTCCTATTTTACTGTAACAGAGCAAGTGTGTTCACACCCTGAAGTGAACTTCAAGCACAGTTTATGTACAGTGTTGACAAAAGTTAACACCTGTGTCAAAAATAGCAAATTGGAAAACTATGCTGAAACTTATCTACATAAATTCTGTTAATCTTTCAGTAATATCCTTGAATGCTTTGGATATGAATGAAAAGTATGTCTAGACCTTATATTATGAAATTTCAGTTTCAAGCTTTCCTTGAAAATATTAGAACAATATTTTCCATTTTCCTTGTATTGCTGTGCAATTAGTAGGCAGTGATTTCTTCAATGAAGAATTAGGTTCTAACTGTTGATTTATGGTTGGGAGTCTTCTAGATTACTGACTAAAAAGGTTTACTTATGGATAAAATGTATTCACACATAAAAACAATTCATACTGAACATTTAGAGAAATGACATTTTGTACAATTGAGACCATTGCACAACAGTGAAACCTGAATGTATCTGATATGGATTAGAAGTTCAACCACACAAAAATTTAGAAGGTTCAGATTGTCTTAATTTTAACTGTTAAAAATTCTGAACAAGTGCCTGTTCTTCAGTCCAAGCTAATGAAACAATGTAAAATAATTTTTAAAAAGATGAAAAATTTCCTCAAAACAACAACAGAGACAGTGTTTACCAGACAAAGTCACTGTTTTCTCTGAATTGGAAACAATAGTGACAAAACAGCAGGAGGAGTGATGTCCCAGAGCTTCAAGTATGTCACAATTTAATTAAGCTATGGCAGTCCCAGGCTTATGATCTTGCTGTTTGAGATACTGCAAGCTTTGGAATTAATATGGGTAACAGTTGAGATGTGACACAAAGTTTCTGTGGGTAGATTTTATTATGTGAATGGGAATCCCCATCTGTCTGTCTGAGGTAGCTTTAATTGCACTGTAAGCCATTGAAACAGCAGAAGAAATTACTGAAACAATAAAGTTCTCTTTCAATACTTAAGAGAAGGAGATTGATGATGGAAATCATTGTGCCACTAAAAGGAGAACTGGAAGACTTTACCACATGAACAGGATATTGCAGGGAAAGCTGAGTAAGTCTTTATCTGCAGTGCTATGATGGGAAGTCAAGGTAAAATACTAGTAAGGCTAAATAATTGTTCAGGGGAGAACAGAAAAAAATGAGTTTTCATTAAATATCATAAAGTGTTTGAGTTGATTAAAGAGGCTACATTTACACAAAAAGTATATAGACTGATGGAGAAAAATGACTTTCTGATATTTTGACAACTCAGATATTCCAGTTGCCTTCTACAAAAATTAGAAATGTCTATATTTTTCTTGAGTACATGTTATGCAAATATACCAATAGGTCATCTTCCTTGGCATTAAACTCAACTTCTTAAAATAGCTCATTGTTGTTTGAGGTGTGTACTGTCCCGTATTTTCAAAGGCTGCTGGCCAGAAATAAAATTCAGAATGAGATGTATCAAGGATTAGCTAGGTGATCTAGAGGTAAACAATAAAATCTGATAAATCTTGAAAAAGTTTTTCTTCTTAGCAGTTGAATATTGTGTCCTGGTATAGATGTGTAATACACATACATAAATATAATGACATGCAACAATAACCACCACTAGAGTCAGCATAATAGATTTTACAGCTAACAACAGTACTACAGTCAGCTATGCCTATGGGAAGCAGATTCAATGTAAGTCTTCTTTCAAAAGTCTACGTAATCTGCTTGGAAAGTGTCTTGAGCCCAGCAGATTTTCTTTGCTGTAGACAGAGATCTCAACATTTTGATAGACCATGCTGGTGCTTTGAAAAAGTACCACAAAAAAACCTGAGGCCTAACCACAAACTCAAAGAAAGTCTACTTAGTTTCATCAAGTCAAATGAAGAATGTATTGTAATAATATAGTTATTCATTGGGGTGGGGGAGATAGGATTGGAAATGCTGGATGTAATTCCTTCTGAACCTTAGCCAGAAATGTAATTTGCCTCATATGTGTTCATCATCTCTAGGGGCTTCATCTTCTGTATCGGTATAATGAGATTAGGGTTGCCTGATTTAGACTCAATGAGGAGGAGACCCAGTTAGACTTTTTTTGGAATGCTAGTGGTACTCTAGTGAGGTAAATAGAGAAAGGTCCTCCAGTTTCTGTGTGTGTTGTTAAATTGCTCACTGATTCTGAGGTGCTTATATGTTCCACTTACAGAGAGAAACTCTGCAGTGGACGTCACTTGTTCTTTCTATACTTGTATGCTTTTATAACTGCTGAGGAAGTGTTGTGACTTGGTAGATGTTTTGAAAGGTGCAATTATGCCTATTTAGTAAAAAGAAAATGTATACTTAGTGTGCAATAAAGGGACATGGAAAACCTTCAAGTTCAGAATCTCAGTGAATAGTTGCTTTTTACTGAGAGGACACTGTAAACAGATCAACAAATCTTGGTAAATGAAGTCCAGCTAGAGATTTTCTACTCCTGAAGAAAAAGAAGAATGTGAAGAAGTGATAATTCCTGATATTTAAGGACAATATTTTTACATGTAAATCAAACAAAAATATTTTTACATCAAAATTTACATCAAAGTTACCTTCACTTTACCACATATAATCAGAACAACCTTTTTTTTAAAGGAAAACAAAATGGATTAATTCTATCTAGTCATTTTTTTTTTTCCAAGGCAAATTATCTAGAGACCAATATGCAAAAATGTTTTTTCTCATTATTCAAATACTATGAATAGCAGACTAAATTTTGCACAAAGCTTTTCTTAGAATAAGCTAACAAGGTACAGTTAATTGGAGGAAGTAAAAAGAAAAGAGTCTATTAGAGATTTTTTTGGGATGATGCATGCAAAACACATTGAACACAAACAGCAAAACACCAAAAATATATATAGTTGAAAACATAGTCATAAAATAATGGAGAAAATAAAATTAATAGAAAGATAAATTATTTGTTAAAGGAAGTGATGGAAGCCTTGTCATATATGGTCCCAGTGTAGATTATTAAATTCAAGTAGTGCAAAGTATTGTTCAGCAGGGGTGTCTCTTTCTGTCCTGGTTTTGTTTAAAACAAGACCAGTTCTCTTTTAGTGAATTTTTCTTACAGCAAAGTTCTTCTAAGTAACTGCACTTTTCTGAATTTGGCTGTATGTTTTGTAAACACTCTTTGCTCTGCAGCTGGTTACAGTAGCAATGGTATGCAGAAGAGCCCCAGCTTGGTAGCCAAGGTTACTGGTAAATTTTGCATGTCCTATAAATGAGAGGGGTGTGTTTTCAAGGATGAGCAGATAGAACAGGTGATCAAAATTGACCAACTAAGTATTCCACCTCATACATGTCATACACCCTATAAGTGTGTGATCATGAGGGTCTTTGACCATGTCCGGCATCTGAAGAGTACCCTGCCAGCTCTTCTTGTGATCCTAGCCTAGTTCCAGGCCCTGCATCCCTGAATCCAACTCTGGTTTACTGCTGAGTCCAGCCCAGCACTTCCAGGTACTGCTGGGCAGCCGCTGAAGCAACACCAGCTCCACTGCAGGCTGCTGCTGTGCTACACTGGGAAATTCAGGATTGGTTTTGTGTATTTTGTTTTATTTTCTCTATTTATTAGCAGCATTAGTAAAGAATTTTTAACTTTCCAATTTGTAAGTCTCTCTGTTTTCCAATTATCTTTCCTTACTGAGGAGGGTTTGGGTTAACAGAGAGTATTTGCCATGGTTTATTGGCATCTCTTATTCCTAAGAGATTAAAACAGATCTTTTCCACCCTTAACCTCTCTGACTCCTAACATAAGATACTGGAGATGTCCAGATAATGTGATAAAATCTTGTTTCCACACAAGGAGCACAATGATGGGTCAGATAATGCCACTAGTCACAACGAAGGACCCCAGAGGCACCATGGCGGGGTGTCAATGCCCCAGACAGGATCCCCAGCACTCATCTGCACCCTCCCCAGGGTGTTTCATGGAGTCCCTGCTCCAGAATCTAGAGGACACCCAATGCCTTAAGCCCATGGAATCTCTCTGGCTCTCATCAGAAACTGAAGGATCATTGTGTGGGTGTGTGAGACACTTCATGGAGTGCAGGAGGTGGCACAAGTCTAATTATGAAATATGTAGGGGAGGAACCAGAGGCAGGAGAGGCTAGGTATCTGGATGGTCTGAGGAAAAGCAAACATGGGAAAAAGGATACAAGGGGTCAGAGAGGTGTGAGCAGGGACTGTCCAAAGTGCTTGTTAGGCCATGCCCTGTGCCCCATTCGTGCAGTTTGCCCTGTCTTTATCTCTGATCTTCATTTCTCTTTCCTGAGTTAGAGGCCATGTGTGTGCAGAGGAGTGGGTGGTTGCTGCAAAGGTGGGACTGTGGGTCTGAGTCCTTGTGTCCATGATGGCAGCTGCTGGGGCCAGCACGAGTGTGTGTCCTGGTCTGTGGTCATCAGCAAATGTGCAGCTCAGCCAGCCAGGGTGCAGGATGAGCAACCCAGGACTGGACTGTGGGTACCTCTGAGGGTGAAGCACGCAAAGGGGTTGACTCTGAAAGGACCGGGAGTCCAAGCCTAGCACTAGAAATACTGTAGGCAGGGGGGTCAACCGAGACATCGGCTGGGAGTGTATGAAGGGGTGTGGGTTCATGTGTGTGTGAGAGAGGGAGACAAGTAGGGTCAGGAGTGTAAGTTACTGGACACGCTGCATGTCTAAGCCCAGCTGCCAAGGCATTTACACTCATATGTGTGTGTTTGTCTATTCAAGGGGCTACGTACCAGTAGCAAGCATGAGGTTGTAAGTCCTGTCTGTGTCTGTGAGAGTACTGTGGTTTCTTTTTTTGTGGATCTGTGTGGCCTGCTGTGTCTATGTGCATTTATGCTTATTGTTTATGTGTGTTCGTGTATGCACTACTGGGACTACCTGCTCAGACTCACTGGTGTTCCCTCAACCTGGCTGGGTTGGAAGGATGGAGCAATGATAGCCTTGTCACTGTCAGACTGCCAGATTCTGCAACTGCTAGCAAAATGTAGCCGTCAAACAGCTCTTCAAAAGTTCTCAGGTAAGGGTAACGATTTTGGAGATTTGTTAGGTCACACTTTCAGGCTCAAGAAGAATAATCACAATGTTTAATCATTAATAGAAAAATAATTGCTAAAGCTATTGAAGGAACAAAATAAATCCCTTATCTTCCTCTACTATCTGCCAAACATTGTATATTAAGAGGGAGTAACACGTGGAAACAAAGCAAGTGAGATCACTAATAACATCTTCCCAGGAATTCAAAGGTGAAATGAAGTAATGTCACACCCTTCCTGCCTCCCTTCTCATCTCATGTCTTTCTTGTTCTCATTGTCACTTTCTTCCCCACAGCCCAAGTCTGCTTTAGTTTTGCTTATATAAAACACAGCTCTGAATTTCCCAAACACACAGTGAGAATTTGAAAAATGGATCTATTTTGTCCAAATTAAGTACCTAATCACAAAATCCTTACTGAAGTAAAACTCCAATTGAAGTCAATGAATTAGAGGATTGGAGTGATCAATGAAATAAATGCAACCTTGTTTTGGCATGGACTATGGAGATACAATAACATTTTCCCCATCCCACTAACTACCCACCTTTTTCAGATTTAAAAATGATGGACTTTTGTCCACAATGATGCTTCCACAATGGGTTGTTCAGGAGGTAGCAGAACCACAGCACAGATCGAAACAAGGAGGTACAATTACAGACGTATTGGAAGAATTAAAAAGTGTGATAGGGCAGTACATTTTCAATTTCACTTGTAACTCTCATGATAAAGGACTGACATTTCTTGAGAATTATTCAAATTAATGTAAATCTGGTATATTGACCAGTGTTTTTCTTAAGTGTAATATTGATGACTATAAATAGAGAGTAAAGTAAATGTAAAAAATTGTGCCCTTTTACTTCACCACATTGTACCAATAAATCTCTCATTTCTTTTATTCCTACAGAATGGTTCAGAAATATAGCAGCAATTTCTGAGAGGTTTTTTCTGTTGCGTAAAATTTAATCTGTTAGGGCTAGACAAGAGTGTTTCAGTTTGAAAGGTGTTTAAGATGAAAAAAAAATTATCAGGATATACAAAGATGAAATTCCAGTTTTCTTGTTTTTAGAGTGGCAAGGCCAGACACGAAAGCAACCTGAAGAAATCGCTGAAGCTTTGTTTCTCTTTGCAGAACAGGATTTTAATTTCAGGAAGAATTAGCTATGTGATTGAGTGGAAGTTAAATTCAATAAGGTTTGTTGAGCTTGAGCTTAAAAAAAAAAAGGCTTAATTAATTACACAAACAAATGCTAGTCCTATCAAATTGACAAGTAAGTTTCTTGATCTTAAAGTTAGTCTGAAACCAAATGAAGAATTCACAAAATAAAACAAATACTATGATGGAAAGACCATTACAGATAGGTAATATTAGTCTGGTGCAAAAGAAATTGTGGTTTTTGCATTGTTGAAATTTGCTGTTTGATATTGGAATAAATTCTTAAATACATGTGATTATGTTATACATAATTTTAATGTGCTTTTCTTGCTTTATGTTATTTTCTACTAACTTATTATTTGTTGTATATTTTATATTTATTTTAGACTATGGAAGTGATGTTAGACAAAAAGCAAGTTCAAGTGATTTTCGTATTCAAGTTCAAAATGGGTCATCAAGCATTGGAGACAACTCGCAACATCAACAATGCATTTGACCCAGGAACTGCTAACAAATGTACAGAGCAGTGATGGGTCAAGAAGTTTTGGAAAGAAGACAAGAGCCTTGAAGATGAGGAGTGTAGTGGCCGGCCATAGAAAGCTGGCAAGGACCAGTTGAGAGCAATCAATGAAGCTGATCTTACAACTACATGAGAAGCTGGTGAAGAATTCAACATCAACCATTGTACAGTTGTTTGGCATTTGAAGCAAATTGGAAAGGTGAAGAAGCTTGATACGTGGGTGCCTCATGAGTTGACCAAGAATCAAAAGAAATCCTTATTTTTAAGCGTTGTCTTCTTCTACGCAACAACAATGAACAATTTCCCAATTGGATTGTGACATGCAACAAAAAGTGGATTATATATGGCAAACGGTGATGACTAGTTCAGTGGCTGGACTGACAGGAACCTCCTAAGAACTTCCCAAAGCCAAATTTGCACTAAAAAAGGTCATGGTCACTGTTTGGTGGTCTGCTGCCAGTCTGATCCACTACAGCATTCTGAATCCTGATGA